>NC_059391.1:21238145-21458145 GCF_019703515.2 Myxocyprinus asiaticus
CAAATTGAACAGAACTTAAAGGAAAAGTTCACCCCAAAATGATGTCATCGATATCATGTTGTTCTAAACTCATATGACTTTCTTCCGTGGAAAACATAAGGAGAAATTTGGAAGAAAGTACTGCTCACTCTTTCCAGTTAGTTACAATTAATAGGGACTGTAACTTTTAAGTCTCAAAAAGGACAAAAAAGCGCACCATATCAGTATCATAAAAGTGGTCCATGAGCTTGTTTATTTTATTTGTGAACGATACATTCAGACAGGTTTTGTGAACCAGATAAACTGAGACACTCAAAAGAGCAATTCGTTCATGAATCAGACATGAACACGCCAAGATGAGCTTGAGTTGATGTCAAGATTTTCAATGAATAACAACTTAAGTTTCTATTTCTCACACAATGCTATTATATGACTTCAGAAGACTTGGAATATACTACACAAATCATATGGGCCACTTTTTGCTTTTGCGTCATTTATGAAGCTTGCAAGTTTCAGTACCCACTCATTGTAATTGCATGGATAAGAGCGACCAGAACAGTCTTCAGAATTTCTCCTTTTGTGTCCACAGAAGAAATGTTTTTAATGTGTTTATGACATGAGGGTGAGTAAACAATGAAAGACTTTTCATTTTGGGGTAAACTCCCTTTAACAAGATTAGGATTGCATTTTTTTGGGACTGTTGAGAGAGATGAGCCACCATAATGGAGGGGGATGTTTTTTTCTATCTTTTTCTGCCTGAAGGCTAATTCTGTAGGTGGTAGCAAAACGAGTCTTAAAAGCTTGTAGGTGCCACAATGCAGTAGAGCGAGTGGGAGAGAGGGGGCGGCTCCTCTGCTGAGATCAAGGGGTGGGAGAGACAGAGAAAGAGAAAGGGCCAAATGACCACCCTCAGTTCTTCTGCAACTTTCTTTGCCACTCTTCCATCTCTTGCCGGAGTGCGGTCATCAGTTTATCCTCATGGAGTGCCGCAGGGGTCCCTCACACACACACACACACACACACACACACACACACACACACACACACACACACACACACACACACACACAAACACTGTGTGTTTCTCTCAAGGCTTTCAAAGCTTCAGTCCATCATATCTGCAACCAGCTTAGTTGAGGTCATTGCATTGTTGCAACTCTTATTATGGGTGGTGCCAGGGGAGGGCTTTTTGGCCTTAAAGGGATAGTTCATCCAAAAATGAACATTCTGTAAATATTTACTCACATTATTCTAAACCTATATTACTTTTTTTTCTGTTGAACATACAATCAGGAGATATTAGGCTTAATGATAGCCTCAGTAACCTTTCATTTTCATTAAATGGAAAAGGTTGCAATGAAAGTGAATGGCATCTTGCATATATTATAGTGTATTATGCAACAAATTGCATAATAATAATCTTCCCTTCACTTCAACTTTGGGTGAAGAATGAGTACAAAGTCATGGTGAGTTACTGAAGCATTTGAATAATTTATTTTTATGTTATTAGTCTTTCTTGTATCCAAGCTTATTATGCAGAGTCAATTATAAGTAGGCCATTGCAGGGTGATTTCACCTGAAAGTGTGACACTGGTTCTGTTTGTAAAAATTATACACTTTGGCTTTAAAATGTAGCATTTTCCAATATTTATTATTGGAAACATTATAGTTTTATAATAAGGATGAAGCCTGTTTTATACTGGGCAGTGTGAGGTAGAAGCAGCATGTGAATTAAAGTGACAGTGCACTGTTGATGGACATCATAAGTTGACACCAAAAAGTAGTAATATATTTGTAGTCTAGTGTGTTTTTTTGTATTAATTACAGTTTGTAGGAAAACCGGTATCCAAGCCGTCCTCTGTTGTGCAAAACAACATTCAGACTCATCATCCTACCCCTTCTAATAAATGATGAAGTTTGAAATGAGCAGAGCTTATTGTGGTGGCTGTCACTACATGGACTAATTCTACAAGTCTACATTAGATTACTCCAGCATCATGTTAGTAAGACTCCATGATGATCAAGTTTGTAATACTTATCAATAGCTCACTCATAACAACCATTTTATAACTAGATTTTCTGTTTAGAGTGCAGAAGTTTCTGCAGCAGGAGCACTGCCTGTGTAAATACACAATCGTTGTATGCTGCTAAAGTTGTCGTGACGCACTGCTTCAGTTCGGCTCACACACTGCTTTGGTGTGCGATGTAAAACAGGCGTGACACCAGACACATACACAGATATCTTGGCTGAACCGTGAATATCCACTGACCCTTCATCCGCCCCTGCTTCTTACATTTGTTTTTATAAGACTGTCTGTATTGAAAACGTTTTAAGAGATGGCACATCGGACGCCATGTGTCATATCAGTGCAGTGAAGAAAATGCAGTTTCATGGAGATATCTAGTATGTTTTTTTTTTTTTATAGTATGCATTGGTTTCCTGTTTGAAGGCACATTTTCAAAAGCTCTCCTTTATTTTCAGAAAATAAGATTGCCTTTTCATTTGGGGTATGGGGAAGTTGGGTCATTGATGTGTGAAATAAATTATCTGGACCCCTACAGCTTCGGCAGTGCATCTGTCATGTTGAAAACAGAAAAGAAAAAAGGCAAAAACAAAAATACAAAGAGGAATATTATTTTGGTTGTCAGATCTCGATACGTCAGTGTGTCATTACATGAAGTTAATTATTCGAATGCTTCAGTAACTCACCATGACTTTGTACTCATTCTTCACCCAGAGTTGAAGTGAAGGGAATATTTAGAGCTGGCAGTCTTCCAGTGATTTGCTCTGCATCTCAGGTTCCCTACAGCAAACGGAGTGTGTATGCAGATCTCTAATACTCTAATATTTATGAAACACAGACCTATCTATTCTGTTGTGATGCTATTTCAGAGATGGAAGTAGATGGTTTTAGGAGTTTTGGGATGTGACACTGTCCTTGCTTAGCCTTTCTGAAAGTAATCTGTGCTCTTGGCAAGGAAAGTACCAGCTAGCTTTTAGGTGGAGGTCAGAGGTAACTTTGTTACTGTCAAATATAATATCATAAGAAATCATCCTGTGTTAAACTGAAAGGGCTTGCCTGATGAAAATTGTAACCATTAGCACTTTGTTATAAAGAGGAATAGAGGTCATATACAGTACTGTGCAAAAGTTTTAGGCATTTGGGGAAAAATGTTGCATAGTGAGGAAGACTTCAAAAATAATGGCATAAATAGTTTTCATTTATCAATTAACGTCATACAAAGTCCAGTAAACATAAAAAAGCTAAATCAATATTTGGTGTGACCACTTTTGCCTTCAAAACAGCACCAATTCTCCTAGGTACCCCTGGATACAGTTTTTCTTGGTTGTTGGCAGATAGGATGTTCCAAGCTTCTTGGAAAATTCACCACAGTTCTATTTCAGCTGTCTCAGTTGCTTCTGTCTCTACTTGTAATCCCAGACTGACTCAATATTCAGTGGGGGTCTCTGTGGGGACCATGCCATCTGCTCCCTGTTATTCTATTCTATTCTATTCTATTTGCAAAAGAAATGTTTGGGAGTCTAAAATGTATATTTCCTATTGACACACTAAAGCTGAAAATATAAATAACCATCTTAAGACAAATGTTTTTGTGAAGCATCTTATGTGCCTAAGACTTGTATGTAACATACAGTACTGTATGTGCAGACTCTTGCACAATTCTGAAACTAATTGAAATTCTGACAACCTTACATTTATTTATTTATTTATTTATTTATTTTTTTTTGTTGTGGGGATTTGAATTAATCAGAGTGACCAAAAGATTCTAAAGCTCTCATGTTACTTATAATGCTTTTTGTTCATGCTGTAGTGAGTAGTTGAAGGCAGGAAAATTTGACTGAAGGTATATGGAAAAGACCAGCTTGGACATTTTACAAAATGTCCAAAGGTGAACTATGAAAGCAGAAGTTGTAATGTTATGGATATGCAAAAATTTAGATCGAAATGAAAAACGCACACACTTTTTTATAGCTGGAAACTTTGATAAACCAAGGAAATACAAATTGACTTTTTTTCCAATAGCCATTTGCATTTGTGAAAGTAATTTAATCCATGGTGAATACAGTTTTAGCTGCCTTTGTAACTGTTTTATGCTTTATGGACACATATTATTTTAAAGGTGTACTTAAAGTTTTAAAGTGACAGTTTTGTTATAAAATAATGCTTGAATCTTGGTGCAATAAACGTTAATGGAACAAACAAAATTAATCAAACAAACAAGAAAGCCTTATACTTTCCAATTCAAGTCATTCTGCAGCTGTCTGCGAAAACTTTTAGCTCTTATGAATGATTATTATTCAAAACTGTCATGCATATTTAATGAACTCTCATGCTAGTGCATGTTTATGAGTGTGCTTTATGTGTACTTACAAGAAAGCTTTATGAATGTATTTTGACATGTCTAAAGGCTCACATTGGTCTGTAATAAGTGTACTGGGTCATAGTAAGTCAGGTCTACACTGTAAAAATGTCCGTAATTTTAATGGTAAAAGACTGTAAAAATGCTACAGTAAAAATAGTCAATTGGTTAATGAGTAGTTACCGTAAAATATACGTTAAGAAATTAATATAATTAAAAAGACAATACATGTAGAAAGATGTAAAAAGTATGACTTTCCCATATAATTAATGGTAAAAATGTATATTATGTTTAACATGAGATGTACTTTTTACAGTAAATTATTGTTAAACTTACGGTAAAAAACAGTAATCGGGCGTTCCCAGAATTTCCTGCATGACCCATTACATTTCATTATATTTTATGGGAATAGTTATGTTTCTTCTTATTTTTAATATCAGTTATGTACTTTGGGGTGTTCTGTGTTATATTTGATGTAGTTTAGTTAATATTTATTGCATAATTTTAATTTCACATGTGTTACCCTGATGGTGTTTAGTGTTTGTGTGAGTGACACTGAGCACTGTCTCTACATGTTCATTGGTCATTGCTCTCGAAAGGGCCAATTTTGGTGTCATCATGTGCCCTTTTATAATTACTACGGTGATTAACAATACCTTATAAAGTGAAAAGCAGATTTTTACAGTTTCAGAAGTTTAATATATTACATTTATCATTTAATAATATAAACGACAGTACTACACTGTAAAATATTCCATAAAAACAACAGTTTTAAACTGTAAAATTTGCAGTTATACTGTATTTTTTACATAATTATTCTGGCAACCACAGCTGCCAGGTTTTTTTTTTTTTTTGTAAAAACAATGGGATTTTTTATTTTATTTATTTTTTACAGTGTACTTTAGATACCTTTTTTAAGAGACTCTGGATCTACTCTCTGACTCTGAATAGTCATTTAGAGACTGCACAGCACAATCAATGCACCCATCAATTAGTCGATTTGTCAGTTAGTCACAGGGAAAGAACCCATTGCACACTTTTAGATGTGTTCCGTCCATCAGTCACTATCTGTCACCCACCCCCATTTTGATTCCTCTCTTTCTTCAACTTTCAATTGAGGCACAATCTCATAAATCTGTTCAAATAAATTCTGCACTTTCGGCATTTAAAGAACTGATAATTAGCTGGTAGCCAGATGTGATTAAAACTAGCTATCTGAAGCAAAAACTAATATATTTAGCTTTTTTGGATGCCTGTTTTTCTCTAATCAGTGTAACATGATCTTGTCATTTTTTGAAAATACTTCTTTGTAAAATAGTGCAGCATTTCATAAACTGGACTCCATCTCAAGTATTCAGTGTGTACGCAGGAAATTGCTGAATTGTGAACAAAAATATCACTAAAAAAACATTTTACAGAGCCAGACTGATCAGATTTTGTATTCGGCAACAGTAGATCCAAAGTTCTGCTGCTGAAATTGGTCTGTGCTTACTGAAATTGAACCACTGCCCCCAGTGGCTGAGGCTGAAGTGTTGTTTGTGTTGACACGTGCCAACTCCATTTTACCAAGTAGGTATAGCTGCAGGACGGAGATCTCTAAAATAGGGTGTGGTTTCTCCAGAAGGGGGCAGATTTACTCCAAAAGGGGGTTGCAACCAACTCCAAAAGGGGGCGACACCTCCCCAAATGGTTAGGGTTAGGGTTAGGGAAAGGGTTAGGTAAGGGGCTCCCTATATCTTTGGAGCTCCCACCCCTTTTTGGAGCTCTATCTGCAGATATACTCTTCTGAGTTTGTAATGTAATACATGTTATACAGTCAGCATGAATGCATATTTTATTAACCCCACCCCCTAACCCAAACCCCAACCCTAAGCCTAACCATCAGCAGAGTTAAAATGTAATTCTAGATTGAAAATGCAACCTCCGAATCATGCTAATCATTGTTTATTTGAATGTGATTAGTTCCTTGCTTCCATGGGACCAGAACCCCTGCTAGGAGAACATACATACTGTATTCATATTTAACTCAAAAATCACATTGCCCAACCACCTGCCCTAAATATCACATACTATTAGACATCACAAATATTCAGTGGCGGACTCATGCATAGTAACCAATCAGGATTTGCAGTCTTTTTTTCACCTAAATGCACCAACACACACCCACAAACACCCACTCACACACATACACAGATCAGTATCCCCTGAGCAAAGAGAGCTGACATATTCAAACCAGATATGGACATTGTAACATTTCCATGGCTGATGTAAATATGTGCAAACCAGGCTCAGAAAACATGATGCCAGCAACAGATGGAGGGTGGCTTGTAATTTCCTGGCCACAGCTATTGGAGATGCATGTCGTGCAGCTGCTTGCTACAGTGTGTGTCAAGAAAAACAGCATCTGGGTGTGTGAGAGAGAGAATGAGTGATCGTGAGATAAATAGAAAGAGAAGAGCCTGAGCCACTGAATGATTGAACTGACGGAATTGAGAGCATGACACAGTGGCAAATCCCAGAAGTTTTAAATCATTTGGTGTTAAGTGCAAGAGATAAATAAGGTATTGAGACTCCTCCGGTCGGGATTCCTCTAGGAGTGTCGCAAAATGGCCTCCACGGCAGACTAGTCTGTCACCAGGTGCCATACAGACTGATCTCACTGTGAATTCGGTGACAGTAGGTTGAAAGTTCTTCAGATAAAATCGGTCTGTGCTTACCGAAATTCGTCCTGCCCGAGTGGCCAATGCTGAAAGTGTCGATGAACGTATTGGCAGATGTGAGCTCCAGTTTCTGGATTAAACGTCCACAGACTTCGGAATTTGTAAAGCAAGATTTTTGTTGTAAATGGCATAGTATAGTCAACATGAATGTATATTTTATCAACCACGCACACTAAGCCAAATATAAACCTAACCGTCAGTAGAGGGAAAATATAATCTTAGAGGGAAAATGCAGCCTCCAAATCATGCTCATCATAGATTGTGTAAACACAATTACTTTCTTGTTTCCATGGGACCAGGACCCATGTCTCTGAGGCTGTTCAGAACTGCCACAGGAAAAGGTAAACACATTTGAATTGATGCAAAGATGTCTGGTGGGAAATGCCACTTGTCATTACTCGGCAGAATTGGGTAAACTGTGTAAACCAACAAAATATTATTCGCTGGTCTTAGTTGGTTCAAGATGGTCTAAGCGCTGACAAGTGCCCGAAATCCCTTTAAAACCAGCAAATAGATCAGTCTGACCAGGCTGGGAGACCAGTTAAAACCAGCAACCCTGCTTAGGCTGGTTTAAGCTGTTTTTCTTTTCCCCATAATGGTGACAGTTTCTGTCAACTGACAGGGAGACTGGTGGGGCCATATTTCTATGACGGCAAACTACAAGTGCATGAAGTTAGCATCAGTGACAGTCCAAGGCTCCAGGGGGTGTGGCAGTCCTCTCTTCGATTAAATGCTTTCTCATTAGGCTACTTGCAATTGCATTGTGGGTAATTTAAACATGTCGTAAATTGTGAGACGGAACATGATTTGTGAGTACCAGACAACAGAATCATGGAGAACTACAGTGGCCTGGAAAACAATTCTTGTCTGGCTTCTGAAATTCAATGAAAATACAAAACAATTTACAAAAAAAATATTATCCTCATGTCGTCTTTTCTCCTTTATATTCTTCCAAACCCATATGACTTTCTTTCCTCAGTGGAACACAAAAGGAGATGTTAGGCAGTCACCTTTCACTTTTATTTTATTTTTTTTCCTGTACACAATGTAAGTGAATGGGGACTGAGGCTGTAAGTCACTAACATTCTGCCTTAATGTTTTACTCCACAAAACATCAGGGTGAGTAAATGACGACAGAATTTTCATTTTTGCCTGAACTGGTTCTTTAACATATATTAAACGTTAACATATAATTAAAATTAAGAGTTACTTGCCAGTTGGCCATTAAATATATAAAGAATGATGATATAATACATGTTTATTGTAAAGAAGTACATTGTAAAACAAACTGTAAAAGTCAAATTGTAAAAATGACTCAACTTGCATGTCTTTTAATTACTTTTTTCTGTCTCCAGAATATTCCTTGCATAAAGCAACAAACATGTTGTCTCAAGTTTCTGTGACAGATGCAGTTTTACAGAGAGACAAATTATGCTGCAAGTGACAAACTTACCTGTGCTGTTTGTCACTAATATGCAAGACAAAAAAAAAAAAAAAAAACAGTGCTATACAATCCCTTTGTCCTGTTACTCATGTCCACAATTACCCATAATGTCCCTGCTAGTCCACATTTCTGTCTTACAGCAAAAGTTGGGAAATCATGAAATGGTTATTTATTTACAGTATAAAGTCCATTGTTGAACCACAGCTTTTGTCTTTAATGGTTTATCATACTGGCACCGCTTCCCTGGCTCTCTGTGGAGCAGACTGTTTGTTTGCTGTTATAATGGGGTCCTGGTATGTACACATGTCTCCAGGCCAACCTATCAGGCTCACTGGCCAGTGCAAGACAGATGCTGGTAAGACAGATGGCTCCTGTTGTTTTTCTAAAACCTGCAGTCACCAACACTGGAAAACACTTCCAAGAGGATCCAAGGATTCAAGAGGGTCCTTCAAACCTAAAGGGCTCCAAAACTGCATTTCTCAGTATGGCTTTGGTCTGGAAAACAGATTTTCTTGGCATACTTTACTCCTAGCTAAAACCCAAATCACCCAAAATCCTTTCTAAGCAATACTAGACTTGAGTAGCCATTCACAATATTTGCAAATGTACGCATGCTCTGAGCATCACCATTTCATTAAAAATGCCTTCAGGGTAACACACGTGACACTAAAATAATGCAATAAACATTAAACAACATCAAATGTAACTTAAAACACCTAAATGTACATAACTGATATAAAAAATAAGAAGAAAATTACAATATTTTAATTAAATTAAAACATAATCAAATGTAATGGATAATGAAGGGACTTCTGTGAAGACCTAATTTTTGTTTTTCACTGTAATTTTAAAAATAGTTTACTGTAAAACATGTATTGTCTTGTTAAATGTAATATGTTCACCATTAACTATTAGGTGCATAATAATTTTTACTTCTAAAATTATTATTACTATAATTATTTTTTTTTAATTACATGTATTGTCTTGTTAAATAAAGTATACATTTTCACCGTACATCGTAAGGTAACTGCCAGTTAACCAATTAACAGATTTTACTGTAGTATTTTTACATTCATTTTCTTTAAGAATTACTAACATTTTAGAGTGTACATTTTCATCATGATATAAGGTGACATTAAAGTGTCTTAAGAAAACAAATGCAAAAATGGACTATGATACAGGCTTTTGCTGAATGGTTCAGAGGGTCAATGATCAAATTACTGCTGTTAGACAACTGCCGCTAAATAATCCACTGAAAATATATGATACACACAACAGAAAGTTTCACTTCACTTTGATTTAGCTCTGCTCAATGGCAAGACCTAATTTTCTTCTGAACTGCTGTGCTTATCAATGTTTAGCAGAGGATGCCCAAAGTGTTTGAGCTGGGAACCAGGGGAACTTCTAGAAACAGTTATCGCATTGGTGAAAATTTTGAAAACATTTATTAATCAGAGACTGTGTTGTAATGGGAGTTAATTTACACACTCTCCAATGATGATGCCAGTTGGCTCTTGTCACAGCTGCTGTGAAGAGGTCTTGTTGTTAGTCGTCGGCATGAGTATGTGGCTTTTGCGATAAAAACCATGGCCGCATTCTATTTTTGTACTTCAATGTGAAGTGTGTATGTTTGATGTTAAATACTTTCTCCTATCCCAGTTTAATGTGCAGAGACAACTTTAAGGATGTCATTCATATGTTGAGTTTCTCAAAAAGTGTAAACACTGTGGCTTTGTTATGCTATCAATTCTTTGCTCTGTGCAGCCAGACATAGCAATATTGGCTCAACAAATGGTGTGATTTTGGGGGTAGGACTACATGTTTGACTGCTGTCAGTTCCTCAGATTTCTAAAAACATCTCCCCTTGAGTAAAAAACATAAAAAAAATAAAAATAAATATAGTAATACAGAAGACCATTTTTATTTTTTGGGTGAACTATCCCTTTAAGGTAGTGCTATGTGTAAATTAATGTGTTCTAATTCTGTATTCTGGATTTGTTTTACAGACACATCGAGAACTGGCCCAGCTTGCAGACGCTAAGAGATGTTGACATGGAGCTGTACACTGGACTTCAGAGACTGTGAGTACCACCATTAGCACACGCTCCATTAAAGCAATGCTAATCTCACTTAGCATTTTGCGCCATTGAGCGCATTGATTGCCGTGGAAAAAAGCGGTCAGACTAGGATGATGTCACACTACAAATAAAAAAAAAATCCTCAAATCAAGGCTCCAAAGATCGTTTTTTTTGATGCGACATCAGTGGTATTGGTAGCAGTAGCATGCTAGCATGTGCATTTTTTTTTCTTTTTTTTTTAGTTTAGTAGTAGCATCAAAAATCTTTTCTAGCCATCCCCAACTCCTCAAGGCCTGCTTTAAAATGATCAAATAATGCTACTGAAGTAGCCAGAAAATGTAATTACATCCCCTAACACCCTCCATCTGGTCATGCGATGGTGATGGAGGCTAACTTGCTTTACCTCATCCACTCTGCTGTTGTGATACTCATTGATTCACTTATTGCTTGAAAGCACTGCCTCTCCACCTGGTTCCTCATAAGAATGGCTTCCTTCCTCTTCACAAGAGCCCCTCAACATCCTCTTCCTCTCTTCACAGCTCAGCCTGTTCATGGAGACCAGGAGCAAAGATTAAAAGGTTCTCATTAGCGGTTAGCTCTCACCTGCACAAGGCTAGTTCCTTCTTGTACTTTATATCAAGGGGACAGGGCAGAATGTGGTCACAGTCTGTCACTTGAGAATCTCTGCTGAGCTGAGAAGAGTTGGGAGGGATGGCAGTTTGGAGGGATCTGCTAAAAGCTCATATTTACTAAATAATTGACTGTTCGCTAAGCTCTGACCCTTTTGCTAAGGTATAATTGTACAGTAATGTTTTCAGGCTGGGTTTTAGGTCTGGTTTGATGTTTTAAGTCTGGTTTTAAACCTCCGTTTGCTCCACCATTCACGATTCTAGTCAAAATTGGCAGTCAGACAGTAATTATAAGTGGCAAGCAGCATGTTCGTTGATCTTACGTCTCTAACTTGATGCTTAAAGAAATACTTTGATGTAATCACTCCCTCCCATGATTGTAATGACAAGAGAGTGCTCTGTGCAAATAAACATCTCACAAATACCAATGAATTTTTTTTTTTTCCATATACATAATTGATTCCAGCTGTCAGCGTAGATAACTCCAGGAGCAAGGATGTAGGCTATTGATGATATTCTGCCCTTAATGACGCTCCTTGAGGAGAAGAGACAGACTGAAAGAGAAGATTAGATGATGCTTTTTCCTTGCACTTCCACATTTCCCCTTTTGAAACTGCTGCAAGACGGCTAGGCAATTAGCAGCCCGGTTAGCCCCTAGCTGCTGTCAGATCCATTTTAAATGACATGAACTGGTCTTTTACCCTTTTTTTTTTTTTTTTTTTTTTTTTTAACCAACTCACCTACTCTTAGACCCCTGATTCATCTCAAATGAGATTATTTTAAAGGATCTTTTAGGCTAATCGTAGTAATTTAGCAATGCATTTGACATTAGCATAACCTAATTGTCCTTTGCCGCAGGTGGTTGATGGTTTCTTCATTGTATACATAGCATTAAGGTTTCCATAGAAACCATTACATCTTTTCCACTAATTTTACATGTTTATGTCATAAAGAATGCAGTGCCTGGGTTCCTTGTTTTGAAACATAACCCTTACAAAAAAAATAAACTAGAAATACAAATTTACTGCTCTTTATTTTCACATGCAAATGAGCTTGTGATTCACGACAAATGTTTGCCAAAAGTTTGCAGCACTTCACCGGTAGTGGTTAACTTCCGGCAAACCTTTGGCAACAATGGACAGTTTGCCGTAAAGCTCATTTTCATGTTGAAATAATTTGTGGTGAATTTGCGGCAAATTTACTGTGAACTCTCAATTTTTGTAAGGCAAAACCATATAAAGATTTTTGTTCCTTGTTTTGAAAAAAACATATTAAGCCAGCCTAAGGTGGTTTGCTGGTCTTACCTGGCCACTAAACTGCTCATGCTTGCCATGTTTGATGGTTTTAGAGGGGCTTCAGACAGTTGTCAACTGGTCAAAGTGGGAGAACAGCTAATCTAGCTGAACATTAGTTTAGTGAGTCTAGAGGACCAGCTAAAACCAGCAAACCATCTCTGTTTTGTTTTTCAGCAGGGTTTGCCCTTCTGAAAAAAAAAAAAACAACAAACCAAAAAAAATCTTAAACCAGACTAAGATGTTTTGCTGGCCTTAAGCTAGTGTTTAGCTATTTTTTTAAAACTGGTCTTATCTGGTTTAAGATGGTATTTCAGCCTGGCCAAGCTAATGCTAAGCTGGTTGCTGGCCGTAGATAGTTTAAACTGGTCTAACTGGTCTCCTAGCCTGGCCAAGATGGTCTTAGCTGGTTTAAGATGGCCTCCCAGCCTGTCCAAGCTCATGCTAAGCTGGTTTAGTTGGTGTAACAGGTTCGAGGAATGAGGAAGCGGGACGGCGAATCCACCTCGAAGGTAAATTTATTAATAACACAAAAGATGTTCACTTAATAGCGTAATGGTAAAGCTTCACATATAAACACTCAAAAGCTCTGGGAATGGCAGCGGCCAACATACATGGCTTGTCAGATGGGTTCTCTCTCTCACTCTGAGTTCTGGGCCCTTAATATTTCCCCCATCTCTCACTGCAAACATAGAAACAGCAATTACCAGTAATTCATCTCAGATGAAAACCCTTACCGCTACCTCTCTCCCCAGACGAACGTTCGACCACGCCCTCGCCTCCGCAGTTGGTTGACCAGCTGGTCTCTCAGTCTGACCAGCAGATACTAAACTGGTTTGCAGGCCTTAGATGGTTTAATCTGGTCTAGCTTGTCTCCTGGTTTGCCACACTTGTCTTAAGGTGGTCTAACAGCCTGGCCTAGCTGATGCTAAGCTGGTTTTCTGGCCTTAGATGGTTTAAACTGGTCTAGTTGGTCTTCCAGCTGACCTGGCTGGCCTTAGCTGTTTTAAGATGGTTTCACAGCCAGGCCAAGTGAATGCTAAACTGGTTCAACATGTTAGCAGCAGGCCTCCCAGTCTGTCCAGCTGAAAATTACACTCTAAATCCAGCAAACCATCTTAGGCTGGCTTAAACTGTTTTTTATTTCAGCAAGATGTTGGTTTGGAAGCTACTGATACATTTTTACTTGTCATTTCCATTCCAGGTCCATCGTGAACTGCAGCCTACGTGTGATTCAACCGAGAGCCTTCGCTCAGAACCCCCACCTGCGCTACATGTGAGTTTCAGAAAGTTCTAAAGTCTTCTTCTGATAAAACAGCTCTTTCCAAGACTGATTCACTCTCATACTATTAAAGATGGATCGTGAACTCAGGTTCACTTGTTCATCTACAGTATGTAATAGATATTTAACTAGGCCATGTTAAGCAATTGGAGACAATGCATTTTCTGTCTTTGGTTTGCACAATCTTCCTAGTATCATGGCTTACAACCCTTTTATTCAAGAGATGCCTTGGCCTTCCATGCATATTTTATGATGATAAAGTTCTCCGCAGTATCTTACTGAACACCTCCACAGCCATTTCTCAAAGTGAGTTTGCAAGTCACCTAGTAGAGGCCAAAGTTGGTTTTAATCTCCAAAGAGCAGCTTTGCAGTGTCCTTGTTAAAATATTAGCTTTGGCTATGGTCGTTTAATGGTTTAAAATTGAGGATATGCTGCTATGCTGTTACACTTTGTCAAACAAAAGTGCCACTCTATACAATTAAATGACAATGCTAGCGGTATTTGCATCCAGAAAATGGAGGTTATATGGTTGAATACCTTATTTATGCTCCTCGTTTATTTTTTCTTGAGACCTGCTGAAAAAAGTTCATAAACCAGTTTGATATGATTTGCTAGTCTTAACTGGACTTCCATCCAGGTCAGGGTAGTCCAGCTTGGTGGTTTTAAAGGGGTTTTGGGCACTTGTCAGCTGGTCATTGTGGGAGACCAGCTAGACCAGCCTTAACCAGCTTAGACCAGCAAACCACCGTAGTCTGTAGTCTTTTGTAGTTACCGTTTTTTACAGTAGGGTAAGCCAACATGAAATGGCATTCTAAAAAAAAAAAAAAAAAATACATTCTCAAAGTGAGCTGGCAGACATGTAAATTTGTTTTAATCTCTAAACACCATCTTTGCAGAGTGCTTGTTAACTTATTGTTTTTGTCTATAGTCGCTTGAGGCTTCAAATTGCTTGACCGAACTCCATTCGATAGTTGGCTTAACCGTCTGCACCATAAAGTGGCACTGTGTCTTGCAATTCTGTTAGATTGCCCATGCACTTTTTCACTCCGACAGTAGGCAAAGACCCTCTGTTGTGTGCACTAAATAAGCAAAGGTTGTTTGAGGTAGAGTTGTTTGAGTCGTGGGGAGAATGAAATGAGAAAGAGAGAGAAAGAGTTAGAGCGATGATTTACTTAATGAATGCTGAATGGGACAAGTGTGACAGGTCTGTTATTGCCCAATTTCCTGCCGGTGAGTGGTGGAAAGGACATTGAGTCGTGGACTGTCACCTCCACACAGTCCACCCCAATTTGAGCTGTCCATCACGGCCTGCAAATGCACTGCTTATTTTCTTTCTGTCATAAAGAGACACATAAGAATTTATGTGTGCTCCAAAGGAATGTCTACCCTTCGGAATGTTCGAAAACACTTTGTGGCATGTATTTGTCACTACACACAGTATGTCCACTGTAAACACTTTAGTAGGGTTTGCAGGCAAAATATTTCATGTCATGCTTAAGGTAGGCCCTGGACAGTGGTAGTCTGCAAACTCAACGCTTGAGTTCACTTGTACACCCATTGGAGGAAGGTGCCTGAGACGATGACAAAGCCCAAACCCTTATGTTCACCAAACTCCAACCCCCTTACTTTACCTTCCCTACCTATAAACACCCTTCTACACAAAAGCAGGTCTATTCAGCTACGGTCTGGGAGGGCAACCAATATGCAGAGTTTAGTTTAAATCCTAAACAAACACCTAAAATCCAGTTCACTGTTTTTCAGCTTTGTTTCACATGGACCTGGCATTTTCTGCATCCTCTGCATTCCTATACATCAAATGCACCATTCTGCAGCTTTTCTAGTGTGTAAGTGCCTCAAATCCATGTGCAAAATGTATTATTTTATGGTTCTTTAAGATTGTTGCTTGTCAGGCTGAACAATATTATCCAATTTATATCTTGGGTAAAAGCCATGGTACACTGTATAACATTATGTCAGCCAGTATAAATTTAATTGTAGCCAAGACTATGGACCTAATTGTCCCAATGGACAGTGTTGACTGGGTGTTTTACATCATCTGGCCATTGTTGGAGCTGTCACATTGCATGACTGCAATACGACATTTCAGACACTACCAGAACTTTGCCTAAGGCTAACATTCATAGCAAAGGCAATAAACCGGCCATCACTGAACACGTCTTACTAAGTGATCATAGATTGCCAATTTTGCCCAACGACAAGATAAACCTTTTACTATCCCCAAAATTTTTATCAAATTTAAGCCAAAATCATTCAGTGTGAACCCAGTTTAAAACTGATGAGCCTGTCAGGCACTAAGTGATGCATCTTCCCCCAATGTGCTACTTGTACTGCTACACATGGGACAGCTGGGATACATGGAAATTGACACCCATTTAGAAGTCCTGATTGGGCAATCGTGACCAGATAGATAACGGTGTGTCTTCCTTTTAGCGCTCTTTAGGTGTTCAAATTCAATGTGTGAGTTTTAGATGGAGAGTGCTGTGGCAACAGTTGCAGAATGTGACCCAGAAGGCAGGCAGAAAACTAGTAGTACCATAGGTTCTTTTTGGGCCAGTATTCTCAATCCTGTGTGTGGAGCCTGTTGTGTTCATAGAGCTCATAGAGATTTAAGAGTTAAAAAATCCCAGAGATTTACAGATGTGCCATTCACAACATTACAAAAAGGGGTCAGGTCTCGGGAAACAAAGCGGCAGTGTTCTGATCCATTTTCCCTTTTTCATGCCCCAAACATTTGATGTGGATGATTCATACATGCAGTAAACTTTCACATGGAGTTGAAGTTACGGCTCCATTAGAGCTAAGAATATGAATGCTAACAAACATACGTTTTGCTCTACGGGATCAATAGATACAGTTCCAGCTAGTGGACAGACATCCATGCTGTAACCATGGTCAAACTAAAGTATCACTCTGGCAGTGATAAAGATGTTTGCCTTTTGTCCTTTGTATTCCACATAAAAATAGCATTCAGGTTTGGAAAATATACTGAGGAAAGATAATGAAAGAATTTTCATTTTTGGGTGAACTATTCCTTTTAAATGGTGGTTTTACGGTTGTCTGTTAGCAGGTTAGGCTAGTCTGTGCGCTGAGCACTTTGTTTATGCTCCTCTTAATCTCTGTCGTTTTCTACACCTTAACAACACATTTTGGCGGTCTCTAGAGATTCATTGAGCTCTGCGATTTTCTGTGTTGAGGGGGCTGTTGCCTCGTGTTTATTCCTCGTTTTTTATACCTCAACCGCTGAAGGAAATTTGTTTCCAACCGCTTTAGATAAAAGACAAATAAATCAATACGGTGTGCTGTTGCTTTCAACTGGCTTTTGTAAACCTGCTTTTTGAAGTGGGCTGTTCGCTTTCATGTGTCTGCTGGCCATGTGTGCCTAAATTAAAGGTTGTCATCTGGATTTTTAGAGGGGCATCTTTTTCATTGGCTAATATGAGAGCGGACACAATACGTCTCCAGGAATGGTTGTCATAGGTAAGTTGTAAAGGTTATTCCCATGAGGAATGGCAGAGGGAGACAAGAGACTAACTCTCATTAAAACCCTCACTGCCTTTGCTTTCACCAAAATGTCACTTTCACAAACTCTTCTAGGAAAGATTCCTTTTTATGAATCGCTTGCAGGTTGTGTTCATTTTTGCACTTTTGAAAATGTCAAATTGACAAAAAAATGTAAATACTTAATGTCACATTTATTAATTTTAGTCCATTTTACTCTGAATGAAACAGCATATTATTTTTGTCAATGAAAATAAAATTTTAGTTTACAATAAATAGCAAAATGACAAAAACCTTTCAAACTGTAACATAACAGACATTTCAGTTGTTTTTCTATGTAAACATGCTCTAGGCCAACATCTTTGATCATTGCACCGCAGCTTGCTGTTTTTTTTTTTTTTTATGCACCCCGGTGTAAAAAGCATCTCCATACAGGGCAGCTATTTGCACACCAATAGTCCAAAATATTTGACAAACTAAACAATGTCACTGCAGTGGCGTGAGATGTAAAGATGGTGTGTGAATGTATACTGTTGTCCTAGCGACCGCGGTTGGTATCTGCGTTTGTTCCCACTCTTTTTCCCATTTGATTTCCTGTTTCTACTCCTAATATTTCCTTTAATACTACTTACAGTAATAAATAAAAATGAAGGTAAAAGTTGATTTCAAGCAGTGATTTTAGTCATGGTGAATGTCCAGGAGTGCAGAGAAGGGTTTGATCTGGAGGCGGGGTCTATTGATCACACTTGTTCCCGCGGCTCGGCATCGCTTGTGTGAACATTGCATCACTGTATTACTAATATTGTAGTAACTATGTTCTTTGGCAGAAACCATAGTTTTAAAACAATTAACCATGGTGTTGTTAGTACAGTAATATGGTGGTAATATAGTAACAATGGTTAATACTGTGGTTTCTATAAATTTACAGAAAAAATACCATGGTGAAACTATGGTTACTATTGTAAATCCAAGGTTATTTTTTCTAAGGTAAGGTTAAGGTTAGGTTTAGGGGTAAGGGTTAATGTAGTTTGTCTGTGGGACTCTAAATAAGCACAATATACACACTGCAGTGATGCCCATATACTGTATGTTATTATTTAAATATGGGTGCAAATAGTATCTGACACTATCTGCACCAGGGGGAAATTAGCATCCACCATTATTTGCACCAGGGTTGGGGTGAAAATAATATCTGCCACTATTTGCACTGGGGTGTACATAGCATATACCATTACTTGCACCAGGGTGCAAATAGCATCTGCCTTTTTTTTTTTTACTGCGCCTCCTGCTGGAGTGCAGCATTGTTTTAGATGCTGTGTGAAGTTAAAAAGAACTTTTAAAAATTTGTTTCTAGACACCTGAGTTCTGTTCTATTTGTTGCCTGCCTCTAGTGTTTTTAAATGCAAGAACAGTTTGATCAGAAGGACCACCTACACAGACTCTGCCTATGGCTGTTGATTGGCCAAAAACCCTTACATCTAAATCTAATTTATGTAATATGTCAAACCCGCAAAAAAAAAAAAAAAAAAAAATAAATAAAAAAAAAGTTTAAAAGTAGCCCAATTCTAAGCGACCCTGACCTCATGCCAAATTCCCTTGAACTTTCTCTGTCACACTCTCTTTCTCTAAAAACTAGCCTTGTCTTTCTCTAAAAGACATCATTTTTAGACCTTCCCATTTTTTTTGGCCTTGGCATGCAAACTCACTTGTTTCATCATTCTCCATCATTCTCTCTCTCCCTTTGTCAGTCTCTCCCTCTCTCTGTTTCTGAGATGACATTATTTATTTTTCATGCTAACGTTGATGTGGCTGCTGTTTTATTTCCCTCACAACAGGAGAAGCGCTAAAATGGCTTACATCTTTTCCTCCTCTGTGAAAGAACTCCAAAATGAGCCTTTGACTTTGTGGTTAGTCAGTCGGCCATGTCTCTGTTTCTGAAATTCGATAGGACGCTCATCAGTAAAGGAGAGAAACTCTATTGTCTCTGTGGGTTTGGAAGGCCCCTGAGCCTCACCGAGAGCTTTATTTGGCTTGATGAAAGTTGAGTGCTCAGAGAAAATGCATTAAATGCATTGACACCGTCCTTTTCGCTCATTGAAATATGAATTGTATATTAATGATGATGCCTGTTTGTGATTTCAAGGAGCTTTATGAAACATTGGCTTTGACTCAGAATTACTAATTGCATTTCCTGGAGGTGTTATTAACATTTCTGAATTATTCATTTGTGGCAGGTGAAATCAAAATTTTGTCATCATTTATTCACCCTCATGCTGCTCCAAACCTGTATGACTTACTGTACTTTCTTCATCATCTCCACAACTTGTCCACAGAAGGAGATATTAGGCAGAATGTTATCCTCAGTCACCATTGTCTTTCATTGCATATTTTTCCATATTATGAAAGTGAACCGTTTGTGTGATTGGTGTACTGCATTGCTGTATTGTTCAGATACAACAACAGGGTAAACCTGTTCAGTAAACTAATTATTTGAAGAGGATTAATCCAACTCATTGGAATTTAAAGAAATAGCTGACCAGAAATTAGCTGCTATACCAGGTTCATGTTAGCTTTATGGAATGTGAATAGTTACTTTCAAAGTCAGTTCAGTTTAAAGTCAGTTGACCTCATAGTTGCACAAATAAGACAAAGAATCAAACTTTTTTGTTCATGTACTGTAGCTCAACTAGTAGAGCATGAACAAAAAAGTTTGATTTAAAAGATGGAGGAACACATCACAGAGTACTGAGGCGGATTGAAGCAGAAGTTATACCATATTGCTGCTTGTCGGATTTCACATTGTTCTAGTCATCGCTTTTTACTTCCTATTACGAGCCCATGAATCCTGGGAATGAGTCCGTCACTCATCATGACCCAATGCCACATCACAAACTTCTGAAAGACAGTTCCCATAAAATGTAGACAAGAAGAGTGACACAGATGAAGTCAGCTTTCTATAAGGGTCATAATGTTATATTTTTAAAGATGTGTGGTACTCCCTGACCCCAGAACTTGTATCTTCTCCTGTCACGGTACCTGTTATTTTTTTTTTTCATTATTTTCTCTAAGTCCCTCGCTTACTTTCTTTCTTTCTGCTCCAAAGTTCTGCTCTAAATTATTTAGTCAGCTATTTATTGGTATTTCTGAGTTTGTGTGTAGAAAAAACTAGAGCGTTGCACTTGCGATGCAAAGGACCTGTGTACGAGTCCTGAAAAGCATGTGAGCCGGCAATTGTATTTTTCATGTCACTTTTTTATGACACTATAGGTAAGGTTTAGGTTTAAGGTTTAGGGTTGGTAGGTACGTATGTTTTGTTAATTTAAAACTTGATAAAGCATTAACCTATAAGACCTGTTTGGGAGAACATTTTGCTATTACATTAAATATTAATAATTTTATTAAATTACAAAACGTTTAGTAGTTGTTTCAATCAATTAATTCTAAAGAATACAAGTATTTGACATAGATATTTGATATACAGGTATATCATGTTAGATATTTGATATACAAATGGAAATCTGCCCAGCTGTCTTTAAAAAATGGTTTGTATTAATCCTTATTTAGTAATCATGGATGGTCATGGAAAAGTCATGGAAAATTTGTTGGTTAATAATTCTTCCTTAAATGTGTACAAGTGCAAATACACTTGTAAACACACAAAAACTGAATAAGAGTTTCCCAGAATTGCAAGCTCCAAACTGATTGGCTGGCTTTATGGGATTTCATGGAATCAAGGTTCGCAAAGTTTTTAATCTATACGCTGAAATAATTTTGTGTTTACAAGGTACCAAACTGCTACAATGAGTGATTCTGAGGAGCTAATTAGATTAGATTTGCTAGAGATTTGTTAAAGTTTGTGAGGTTTGTGGCATAAGTATGTGATAGATATTCAGAGTTTAGTTTGAGGCACTCTTCCAAGTATATGGGATATCTTTGATTTACTGAAGCACTCATTTGCATATTGGCCATGAATGTGATCACATTGAAAGTTTGCCATTATTGGTTGGTAGTCAGTGTCTGTGAACTGTTTTAACATGACTTTGTGAAAGGAATGAGAGAGAGGAAACATAACTGATACAGTATATAATAACTGATACATACTGATACTGAGATACTGCCTTCCACCTCAAGTTCCATTAATGTGATTAAACGTTGCTGGCTATGGCTGAACCTGATGCTGTATTCGCTGTCAAAAATATCATCGTATGAGACAGGATGTACACACGTGAATGGAAATACTGGGTTAGCGTACAGTTCAACCATCCATCACGAGTGGATGATGGATGGGAAGGTTGCTAGGCTGCCTTCAGCCAGATCTCACCTCGACACCCACGGCACAAGCTGTTGTGTTGTGTATATGTGGCGGAGAGGCGCTGAGCTGTGGGTGGTGAGAGGCCTGCTGTTGGTTTGTAGATCACCGTGACGTGCCGGGTGTGTTTTTTTTTTTTTTTTTTTTTTTTTTAATTCAGAGTGAAACTGAGATTCAGCCATTGCAAGAAGAGAGTGGCCCAAATTCCTCCATAGTTCAGACTTTAATTTAAAAGAACTAGACTTAAATGACTTGGTAAAAAGCTTGGTAAAAGCTTGTGCTTTTTGAGTTTGCAATAGTCTTTAGTGGTTCCAGCTCTCTCCTCCTGGAATGAAAGTGTATTCTTCCGTCTTGACATCTGAAAATTTTCAAAAACTTTTATTCATGGAGCATCTGAGTTTGAAGCCACATATCTAGATTAAAATACATTCTGTACATTCTGACTTGGTCCATATACTAAGAAGGTAAAGGTTACATTTTTTAAGTGTATAATTTCTGTGCCAGTAGTATCATCAAATGGAATTGAAAAAAATAATGACTTATGGATAAAATCAAGTCCCACACTTAATTTGTTCCCACTGAATATTCTGTTCACTCTGAAGTATCTCACGGAACTGGCATTAAATGCATTGCAAATGCTGTTTTATGATGTCTTTGAAGGTAATCACTCCTCTCTTTCTTTTTTTTTTTTTTTTTTGAGAGCCCATTTGCCGATAGTCTCTATCACAGATGAATAATTCCTGAATGCTCATACACTGCTCAGTTATAGACTGAACCAGCCTTGCTTGAATCCACTCTTAGTCACGTTGCAGTGCAGCAAAATGTGTAGGAGTGGACAAGCTGGTTATCTTTTTTATAACTTCCTGTTTGGTTTTATTTCATTTTAAATCAATGTTTGAAGACATATAAAAAGTCTATCACATTAACCTCTATTCACCCCCATAAAACTTGAACCCTCACCCTACCAGCTCAGCTCTCAGCACCCTCACCCCACCAGCTCAGCTCTCAATGTCATCTGTCTGTGGGGATATGTTCTTGTACAACTGAATGAAAGCTCTCCCTGGCACACATGAGAACAGGTCTGCTCCTTGAGAGGGGTGACTAATTGGCTTCTTTGTCAGGGATGCGGCAAAAGAGGATATTTTCTTTTTTTTTAATAGTCTGTCATACACACACGTGAGAAAGAGAGCATGTTGGGGTAACAAGCAAGGTCTGATGGCAGCTGACTCACAGACTTAAAGGGATCTTTAACAACAAAATGAAAAATATGTCATAATTTAGTCATTCCTATGTTGTCCCAAACCTGTATGATTTTCTTTCTTCTGAGGAACACAGAAGGAGATGCTAAGCAAAACATCAGAATGCAGGGGGGAAATAATGCAATAAAAGTGAATGGTGACAGACTATCATGCTGCCTGATTTCACACTTCTTTTGTGTTTCAAAGGCACTGTTCTCACCTTCAAAAAAAAAAAAAAAAAAAAAAAAAAATTATAATAATAATGAAATAGTAACCATTTGTCTGATGTGTGTTTTTACCAATGTAATAGATGGGTTCTAAATGATGGAGTGGTATGATGCTGATTAAAACTGTCAATCAAATGGTGAGAGTGGTACTTGTGAGGCTGGGGTCTAGCCTCCCCTGGCCACAGCTGTCAGTCACTCACTCTGTGATGCCGTCTGGCTGATTTGTGCTGTACAAACATAAAAGCCACAGTATGTACTGTACGGTGGTTTATCACAGATATTGTGCCATATTCATCTGTGTTTTTGTCTGAAATGAGAGACTAGAATAACTTTTCTAGAAACAGAATATTTATGGAAGGGAAGAATGAAGGGGGTAGTGAAGGAAGGAAGAAAGAGGAAATAGAAACGTATAAAGTAAGGGAGGGAGGGAGGAAATAGAAGAATATAAAGTAAGGAAGGAAGGAAGGAAAGAAGGAAGGAAGGAAAAGGATAAATAGGACAGAAGTAGGAAGGAAGGAAGGAATAGCAAAATATAAAGGGAGGAAGGAAGGAAGGAAGGAATGAAGAAATGAAGAAGGAAGGAAGGAAGGAAAAGGATAAATAGGACAGAAGGAAAAATAGGAAGGAAGAAAGGAAGGAAGGACGGACGAAGGACGGACGGAAGGAAGAAAGGAAATAGAAACATATAAATCAGAATCAGAATCAGCTTTATTGCAAAGTATGCTTACACATACAAGGAATTTGTCTCGGTGACAGGAGCTTCCAGTACACAACAATACAAAAACAGCAGCAAGACATAGATAATAATGAAAAATAAAAAATAGTTATACACATACATACATACACACACAGACACACACATACACTACCGGTCAGATGTTTTGAAACACTTGACTGAAATGTTTCTCATGATCTTAAAAATCTTTTGATCTGAAGGCGTATGCTTAAATGTTTTAAATTAGTTTTGTAGACAAAAATATAATTGTGCCACCATATTAATTTATTTCATTACAAAACTAAAATGTAATAAAAAAATAAATAAAAAAAGTTTTTGAAATTGATGACTTGGACCAAATAATAAAGAAAACAGCCAATAAGTACTCAACATAGATGGGAACTCCTCCAATACTGTTTAAAAAGCATCCCAGGGTGATACCTCAAGAAGTTGGTTGAGAAAATGTCAAGAGTACATGTCTGCAAAATCTAGGCAAAGGGTGACTACTTTGAAGATGCTAAAATATAACACAGTTTTGATTTTTTTAGATTTTGTTTAGTCACAACATAATTCCCATAGTTCCATTTATGTTATTCCATAGTTTTGATGACTTTACTATTATTCTAAAATGTGAAAAAAAAATTATAATAAAGAATGACTAAGTGTTTTAAAACATTTGACCGGTAGTGTACATACATACACACATACACATACGTAGTGCAATCTAATACAAATCTGTTATGTACAGTGCAATTTTTTATTTTTTTTCCCAGAGGAATGAAATGGCAGAAGAGGTTGGATGTGTTGGATAAATATAAAAAAAGACTAAACTGTGTATTGCACATTGTTATTGCTCAGTGGGGCAATTTAACTGTTCATGAGATGGCTAGCCATCTCAAAGGAAGGAAGGAAGCAAGGAAGGAAGGAAGCTAGTTTGCTTTATTGGCAAATGGATTTGTTTATTAACACTATGTCCTATGACACTATGTCCTAACCAGATGCAATGCAATAGAGTGACAAGTATGGCTGCACAATTAATCGGAAAACTAATCGCGATTACGATTACGGCTGCCACGATTATGTAATCATGAAAACTGATGATTACAGCGTTCAATTTAAGTCTGCTCCTGTTGCATCAATGGTTTCTATTTACAACGTGTTTTTGCAGCGGTTGAGTATTCTAACCAATAACTAACATGTCCGTTGAGCAATGAAATGGCAATGGCCAATCAGAGCCGCTTAGATTAATCCTCCGTCCTATCTGTAATGACAACTGATCCTAATGCGCAAGTTTTAAACCATCTGAATGCCCAGATGCTTGCTTAATGTTCTAGCTCTGTTCGCGTGGCACACGAAAATTAATACTGAAAAAATATCACCTGACAGTTGAAAAGAAGCTGCAGAACAAGAGCGAAAAGCACTTTGGAATTATTTTGGATTCATTGCATATTGCACCGCTCGCTTTGAACGTAGATGTTAAATACACTGCAAATGAGCAACACGACAAAATTAAAATGATCCCGTTCTAATCAAGGCACAGACACGGTGTAAATAATTGATTTATTATGCTGATTAGACAGCTTTGTTTTTAATGAGAGCATTCGCTAGAGTGCAGAACATTGTGCGGAGCATCACTGAGCTCGCATTGAAATGCAGGTCTCAAACAGTGTAAACCTGCAGTGAGTGAGAGCAGTCATTGTAATGGGAGAGTTTGTCGCTTTCCTCGATTTCTGTGTACAATTTATTAAAAATGTAATAAAAGTTTTGTTTTGTCATGTTAATAAGTAGGCCAATGTGAATTTGATTTGTACAAAATAGCAATAAATTAATTCAGTTTAACTGTTCTAAGTGTGTTTTGGCAGTGTAGCCAACATAAAGAATATGGCATGAATAGCATATTTCAGTAATCATCGTCACTGTTATCTCGTCTGCCATAATAAGACCCATTTGCCACGCAGCTGGTATTGGTAGATTTAAAATTTTCACGAATCACACAAACTCCGATAGCAAATGACTGTTTTTAATTTCCAAAGTGCAACCACTGAGGCCAAAAATGATCTAACGATGATCTTACATGAACAAGATCACCACTGAAGATCTAACGGGATGAATGGTCCCCTGTCTCGCCACCAAAGGGCTTACTGAACGCAGTAACTTGGTCGATTTAAACCAGCTGTTAATATGTTTGAATATTGAATATGACATATTGTTTACTGTACGTGGACTAATAATTAAAGTGGTAATTTAGCAATAATTTAATTGCCTTACCTTAACAAACATTATTACAATATAAAATACAATACTATATAATGCTTAAAAGATGCTTAAAAGAAACTGGAGCGTAGCTCATATCCACCATTGATCTCTGCTACTCTGAAGAACCAGACGGTTGCTTTGTGATGTCACGGTAATTTAATATTTTAATCGACATTAATAATCACGATTACAATATCAAGGGCAATTATCGACAATTATGATTTTTGCTATAATCATGCAGCCCTAGTGACAAGTGATAAATTCTATGTCTTCAAATATAATCTAAGTTTTTTTTTCAACCAGCCACAACTGCACAAGACATTCACAAGATTATTCAGTTTCACTAGGTAGCCCTGACAAATTTAGAATCTTAATGGTAAAAAATCATGCTCCATATAGACATACTTACTGTAACATCAAATGCGTTCTGTCTGGCTGCGATTTAGTCACTCCTCGCAGTATTTCAGTGTATTTACTTTCAGTGAAGACAGAAAACTGGAAATTTGTCATGTTGAGCCTGGGGTAAAAAATACCCAAAAATAACCCTCATGCCATTCCAAACCCCATATAATGTCCTGTAGTCCGTGGAACACAAAAGTAGATATTTTTATGAATATTTTGGCAGCTCTTTTCTATATAATGGAAAATCCATATAGAAAGAAAATCACACGTTTACCATTTCTTTAAGGCACAGTGCATTTACAAACAAAACATACAATCTACTCACTGGAACAAAAACTTCCATTTTGAATTGCCTTCCTTATACTGTAGATTCATGAAATCACTGGCCTCTAACATTCCTTTTTGGTAGACCCCTGCTCCTAGTATAAGCTTGGCTAATGGGCTGTGATGCTCAGATGAGCCGGGCATTGCCTGTGCTCTCCCCTGGGAGGTCACGCCAACCTGGCTGACACTGTATGGATCAATACCTCTTTTTCAGGCCCCCATGCTAGCCACTGATCTGTTACCTCCTGCAAACCAATCCTGGGGGATGTCATGACGCACAGCATTTCTTTTCACAGCCCCCTTTTTCTGGTATCCACATAAGCTGTCGTTAAGCTCAAAGTATAATGAGAAAAAAGCAACGGTATGGAAGAATTGCAGAGGGTGATAAAGGAATAGTTCACCCAAAAATGATTTTGTCATCATATACTCACCCTAATGGTGTTCCAAAATTGTATGACTTTTATTCTTCCATGTACATAAAAGTAGATGTTAGTCAGAATTTTAGCCTAAGTCACTTTCATTGCATCTTTTTTTTTTTTTTCCATTCATTGAAAGGGAATGGTAATAACTACTCCTTAAAGCATCCTACAGTGTGGTTTGTTGGAAAAAGGGAGAATGGCTTTAGAGGGGATCTTGGTTATAGTGATGGAGAAATTTGAGAGACATAAAAGAGGGAGACAGAGAGATGCACATATTGGCATACAAACACAGCCACAGGACAGTAAAGCTGACAGCTCTGTGTACACAAATATCACTGCTTGTGTCAGTTTATTTGTTCCTCTCTGTCTGCCATGTTCAGTTTGGGCAATTCGCGTTTGTTTGGTGCCAAGGCAGAAAGTCAAATACTCCTCTACCCCATTTGCATCATCATTGTAAACCATGTGTATTCATTTGGCAAATAGAGTACGACAGCCAGTGAAGTTAATGAAAAATAACAGGCACACAACTAATATGGCAAGCACGTATACCTGACAAAAGTGCGATAGCGATTTCTGGAAAATCGCCAATTTACCGATTTACGGATTTTTTTTTACCAAAATCCCATTATATTCCCAACTGTAACTGAATGTCTGAGCTGGTTGTTGCAGTGAACTGTAATAACTGGGTGTTTTAAACTTTTTGTATCATCCCGGAACCCCTCAACACCTTAAAGTCACTGGTTTGATTCCCAGGGAACACACATACTCTGCGTCAGAACAATATTAGCCTGGCATGTGAATATTAATTATTTGATGTAATGTTACATTAATGCATATATCTATAGCTTCTGTCTTTGTGTCATATGTCTACTTAAATATAATATTAAATGTTGCACTGAAGTTTCCTGAAGGAATTTTTTGTATTAATTGCTCTGCAATATGTAAAAATTACAATAAACCTGACTTTGACTTGTAAACCAGTACACTTAAAAAACACAAACAAACAAACAAACAAACAAAAAATATTAAAAAGTATTTTATTTTATTTTTTTAAATTTTTTTTGATAAAAATATGTAAACATCCTTAAAAAAGGTAGAAAAAAAAAACATGAAGCAAAATGTCAAGATATGTTGTCTTATTTTGAGAGAAATTTTGTGGGGTTTGTGCTTAAAAGAATAATATATATATATATATATATATATATATATATATATATATATATATATATATATATATTTGCCAGTGGGGTGCGAAAAAACTTGTTTTCCCTTTGAATCAAGTTTTTGGTATTGTCAAGTAGTCTTTTTCTTGTTAATAGCATAAATGTGACAACATTTTGTTAGAATTATCTGAAAGCAAGACAGCATACCTTGTCATTTTGCTTTTCAAGAAAATGCATCTTATTTTAAGAATGTTTAAAATTTTTTACTGGGAAAACAAGACAAAGATACTTATTAAGAATATATATATATATATATACATATATATATATATATATATATATATATATATATATATATATATATATATATATATATATATATATATATATATATATATATATATATATATTTATTTATTTTTTGCAGTGTAATCCTTTTGCAGTTGGGATGCCACGGTGTGAGTTTTTGATGGTTAGATAAACGTTGGAGAAAAAGCGTGGTTTTACGATTATTTACAATTGACCCTTGGTTAAGCCCTGCCTTAAAAGCACTTCTGACCAATCCTGTCTTAGCAACTGTTGCCCTGCTGCCACTGACACGTGTTTGCTATTTTCCAATGACAGCCTATGGAAGTAATGTGTGTCTGAGTACTTTTAAGCGGGATTTTTAAAGAACAATTGTTCAAAAAATTTAAAATACGTTGTTGCCGGATCATTTGTAATAGTGACACGGGTTACCTAGAGAGGATACACACAATGTTTTTCTTTATCTTTTTAAAAATAATCTTATATATATCTGGAGAAGGGCCCTCATTCCCAAATGAACATATAACATCTGCAACGACACCCACATTTGGTCCAAGTTAAATTAAAGCTAATAACTGAATGTTAATTCATTGATGTATTGATTCAAGTCATATTAAAAGCAATAGTTAATAAACAGTTCACAGCATCAAAACGAGTGTGTTATGAGACACTATAAACAGCTCTGTTCAATTACGCTAATGTTATTAGATGTGTAATCACTACTAAATTAAGTTTTTCTCTTTTCAAATGACTGTAATAATTGTTTGCCTTGATTCTGATTCACAGTCTCCACAGTTTTTAATCAAATTACTGTGTAATTTAACAATTTCTTTTACAAAAAACTTCAGATAAATATGCATTACAATGTCACTCTTCATACCAGCCCAAGGAAAAATATGATCTATTCCATTATGAGAATAGTTTGCCAAAAACCATGTCATTCACTGCAATCTCCTATTCATTCCTATGGGGAGTTCTGCAGAGCTTGTCAGAGCGAGCAACCGTAACCAAGGGGGGCGGAGCTTAGAGAAGGGTAAATTTTTCTTATTGTACAACAGCACTGATGCAAAAAAATGCAAATCACCTGGCTAAGCACCACACGGACATCGTCCGTAACCATAGCAACAGCTCCAGTACCCACACAGGCACAAGAGTTTTCACATTTAGGTTTACACAATCTTAAGAATAACTCTTTTATATTATATATTTATACATTCTATATAATAGTTTTGCCATGTGTATATAATGCATTTCACGGATTTTAACTGTGGATTCTAAATTCTTAAGGTTAAATTAACCGAGACATTTTTAACCGCCGTTAATAGTAAAACTGTATAATCGCGGCATCCCTAAAAAGCAGTGTGCGCTGACTATGGCCGATTACCATTTACTGCTAGTGGGTTCGTTCAGTTCATCGAAGCAACTAGTAGAAGCATTTGTTAGGTCAAGGTTTTTTTGTGGCCGACTAAAATTTCTTCACCCACTAGCTGAAACTCTAAAAATATAAAGTATTTCATATACAGCTATGGCAAGTAGGATTTTGTAACAATAACATTTTACTGAGTAATTGATGTTGAGCTGTGGTGCTCATGTGGACAATGCAAGTATGGATTTGGCTTGCATCATTTGGCACTCTCATTCCCCGCCCCCTCATCTCCCAATTGTTTCCTATCCTCTCTCCATGGTACCTACGAATTAAATTGGCATGAGTCCAAAACTATAATACAAGCATGATCACATAATTTGCTACATCAGTTTTCAGAACTCTACACCAGTCAAGACCAGCCGAGCCAAGTGGAACAGTCAAACCTAAGATCAGCATCCCTGCTGCTTTACTGCTCCCTGGAAACTGATGTTTAGCTCCTACCATGGTATGAATATAATACTTCATTATGATTCCACATTCCCATAAGGGCACTGCAGCTCAACACACTGCCAGACCTTGGAAAACTCAGCTCCTTTGCTCCGAGTATTTTGATGATGGACCAAGTTTGCCAGGTGCACCTATAATGCTCTGTGCACTTGCCTGTGCTATAATTAAATCTGTTCTGCTAATGATCTAATTAAAACCCACAGGAAGTTGAAGAAAGGGCTACAGCACTTTCATTAAGCAACGGCACAAAAGAGTGGAGAACTTTGGCATGGGATTGCATTCCCCTCTCGCCTCCTGGGGGACCAGCAACCCTGTTACAAACCGTACCCCCAGCTGGCGGCCCATTGGTCATGACAGTGGCATCATCCACTTAAAGCCTGGGCTCAGATCTCCAAAAGAAAAAAAAGACTCTTACTTCTATGGCTTTTTCTAGCTCTCTTTGCTTTGCTTTTCTCTTCTAATCCATTTTCACACAGACAAAAAGCGTGCAGAATCCGTAGTGGTTAAGGAAGCTTATCTTACAAAACATGTTTGGATTAAAAAAAGAAAAGTGGGGAAAAAAAGGGTGGAGAAAAAAATAGAGTATTAGGTCAGGGCTGCATGCTCTTGTGCTTGGAGCAAAAAAAGATGTCCCTTTGGGTTCTGTTAAAAGCTGCAAGCTTGGAGGATGCCTCCATCTCACAGTTCATTAGAAGAGATTGTTTGAGGAAGAGAGCTGGCAGTACTAGTTTAAGAAGATGTCTTGACTAATTTGAGGTTCTTGTCCCACTAATACGTCATTAGTATTAGCTTTTTTCAAGTAACACGTAAAGTAACGCATTTCTATTATTTAATTTATTCAGAAAACAAATATAATGGAAAGCTTCTGCCTTCCCCATGCTGGGAGAGGCATATTTAAGGTGAGCAAGCATTGTAGTTGTTGTAGTATTTGTGTGTCGTGCTTATGAGTGATGAACAAAGCATGGCAAAATTGTTTTTTAGCCCACCCCGAGATACTTTAACTTAAATATTATATGTGCATCAGAAACTTTGTGTAGTCTTAGTCTTAGTCAGCTGACAATAAGAAAAGTAATGCAAAGGTAACTTAACACATTACTTTCCATAAAAAGTAACAATGTACTTATAATTTGTCACTTTTTTAATATTGTTCCCCAATGCTGGACTAAGTCCTCCAGGGTGTGGTTACTATTAGTCTCCAACATAGTCGCCTGAGTTTGACCTTTTCTAGTCCAGTAGGTAAGCAGGTTGCACCTTTGTTTGCAGAAGGATGGTCAGGCTACCACTGGCAGCGCACCGTCAGTGGTTGAGGTGTGCTACGAATGGATTTTCCCTATGTTGTTTCTGGCGCTGCACCATCAAGTTGTCACACATGCCAGTTTCACGGCACCATCTGTGCCTGCTGCTCAGGATGTCTCAGCTCAAGTTCATGATGGCCCCATTCTTTCTTCAGTGCATGTCCAGACCAGCAAAACTACATGACTGATTTGTTTATCGTCCAGCCTGTTACCATGGTTTCAATTGTAAAGCATCTACACAAAGCCAAAGGGGCCACTTTGCAGCAAGTTACTGCCTCATGTGATCAGAGGTAGTAGAGGAATTGCAATTATTTCCATTCAGGGTGGTTTAGACATTCACAATCTAACGGAAAGCACCATTTAATGAGAGAGGTTTGCAACTTCACTGAACATTTTTGGCTCAAGAGATGCTGTGCTACCTATATCAACTATAAACCAGCCCACCTATTTAATTACCTTCAATCAGCCGTGAACCACACAATTTGAAAGTCCTGGATTTAATTGAGTGGGCAGAACGTAGGCCACTAAATGGCTGCTTTCGCATGTACACGTTCTGGTGTCACAGATCATTTATCAAATGCCCATGATAAATTTATCTCGCTGTAAGATAAAATAAGTGATTATAGAAAAATAAAGGTGTAAATGTGTGTTTGCTGAAGGAGGGTCATTGCAGGCTGAAGATGGAGAATGTTTTGATGCTCTTATAGAACAGTGGCTACTAGGGGTCAGATTAAGAAGCTTTGTGTTAAGATGGCTTGCTGCCAAATTCCGTGTAAAGACTCTGCATGCTAAAATATGTAAATCAATAGGAAAAGTGGGTATAATAACTTAGAATCAGAGTCAGTTCTGTGGCTTTTTTCTTTGTAATTGAAATGGTGCATCTAAGCAAGCTTAAGCATTGCTGTTGTCAATTATGTGTATTGTTTGTTTTCTGTGGCTGTGCACGATACATTATGTCCTGCAATTGTGATTCCCGTGTTAATGCACATTCCCTTTAAATATTCATGTTCATGATGTGGAACACTGGTTGTGTTTTATAAAATACAGCTTATTCAGCCTTTTTTGTCCTAAGCTGTTAAACTTATCTGAAAGCTCAAACGTGTTTGTTTACACATTGTGAGCGTATCAGTTTCCGTTGGATATATGCAGCAGCAGGCCTTCCATGCCATTGTTACTGCATTACACACTGCATGGCACTTACTGTATATGTATTTGTAATGTTTAAGGCTAACTATGCTTTTCAATTACCAGAACTATTATTAATTACATTTTAATTCTGGTATTTTTATTTTTGTGGATCGATCCAGAATCGTTTGAGAAACAATGTTGCATCAGCAAATTATTATTATTATTATTATTATTATTATTATTATTATTATTATTATTTTTTAATTCATTACATGACACTTATCAGTATGTACTGTATAATGATTTGGCCCTGAATATGCTTTTAAATTACAATAATTATTATTAAGAAATGTATAATTATGATTGTTTTTTTTTTTGTTTGTTTTTTGTTTTGTTTTATGGTGTATAGATTCAGAATTAATTAAGAAATAACAATGATGCAATAAATAAAATTCACAGCATGACACTAATTTGTGTTTGCATTGTTTTTTTTTGTTTTTTTTTTTTATATGCTTTTCAGTAACCAGAATTATTAATAATTAAAAAAGTTCTAATTATGATTTTGTTTTTGGATTGATCCATAATCATTTGAGAAACAACAACAATGCATCGACAGATTAAGTTTTGATTCAATGCATGACACTTATCTACTATTTGTAATACTTTTCAAAAACCAGAATTATGATTTATTAATTTATAATTCTGATTATGAATTTTTGAGGATCGATCCAGAGTCGTTTGAAAAACATTAACGATGCAAATAAAGGACTTCCTTTTTAGAACTGGCTTTCAGACAAGAATCTTTATGCTTGTGAAGCTGAAGTTTGGCTCTTAGGTCTGTCCGTAAACAGATATCAACCTTTACCATGTTTGATACTGGCACAGAAGAAAGAGTTCTGATTGAATGATTATGCCTGAATTAGATTTCAGGCTTGAATGCCCATCTTGCATAGTTCCTTTACAACATGTTTATGATGCTTGGCCCATTACTAATGCAGTGACGATCCCGGTGCACAATGTGAAATCCCATCATCCCATTCCATCACCAAAATCACACAGTGTGCAACTGTCTTTACATGTGCTGTTGGTTTTGCCATTCTGACACATCACACAAAGTGCTTGTGTTACACGCAGACAATCAAGGGTGTGAGGAGGATGAAGGAAGGTCACGGAAATGACACCTTTAGTAGGAAGCTTTTTTGGCACTAGTTTGAGCCACCTGCCTAGATGACATATGTCACACAAAACTCTCTCTCACAGGATAACGTGCGAATGGATCCTCAGTGTGAACATTTGACCTTCCCAATGCTTCATGAATAATCCTGTATTCAAATAGGCAGAAAATGAGCCCCCAAATCATCGTTCATAGTCCGAACCACCTGTACAACCAAGTGCATCTGTAAGTGCCTATCGTTGTATTTTTTAACTCAAACTAACAATTTACGTGCATTTTGATGAATTAAACATGGGCTCAGTTTGGAATGGAATACTAGCATTCTGTTTACTGCTTACTATGCAGTATATGCTGTATACTGCCTGCTATTTGAATCAAAAACAGTATGTAAAATAAAATGCATTGTGCAACAATAAATATTTGAAACAGTAGAGTGCTGCATCGCTGTCATATGAACTCGTCACATTACATGTTTAATTCAGCAAGTACCATCTAGTTATCATCAAGTAAATAGAGATTTTGTGTAAATTGTCTTTTTTTCAGTTTGATCACTAGTCAAGAAAGAGATTCCGGATGGGATGCAGAAAAATTGCATACTATGCACATTATGCATACTGCATACTTCAAAAATAGTGCAAAAAGTATTATAACTGTTAGTATTAAGTACTATTCCCATCATATCCATTGACACCTTTGTCCACACTAGGGTGCTCTGTTTCTGTCTAACCAGCCCCAATTTAGATCTATGTCTGGTACAGCATCAGTAATTCCAGAATGTTGAGTGACTAAGTGAATGACTTGAACCAATTAAAAAACCTCACCTAATGACGTACAAAGCCCTTAAACTATAGTGCAGCTTGACTATTTCCTTTTTGGCAGACAATGGTATGAGAAGGGGACCACACAGAGTTATAATCTGCCGTTATTGTGCATAAAATAGCACTCTTATAGACTATTCTTGCTCTGAATAATGCGGCTTGCTTAAGTAATTACCAACGATTGTGTAGTACTAGAATAGAACACAGCCTGAAGTGGGGCCCTGTTGTGCCTTCTGTGTATTGAATCTTTCAATCAAGATTATACCACTTACACCAGCCCCATGCACACGGTCTACGTCTGTAAGTATGTGCCTGAGTGTTTGATTTTTTCTGCTTTTACTCCCTTTTTAAAAAAATAGGATGAAGGGAGAGATCATAAGGCAGACAGATGGGAAGTCAGAGAGACACAGTCCCTGAGAGTGGTTAAGAGTAATCAATCAGGATATGCATCAGTTGGACTTAAAAGCTCTCCTTTAGGGTAATAGCGGTGATTTCGCAGGGGGTGTGCACTAAAAAATAGGGAGCATGTTTAGGCTCTGCTTATTTTTCTCACAATGCCTCCATTCTTGAGGTTTATTACCAGTACAATAACACAAGAACACATGTAAGCATGTTCAACCGGACTGCGTGTTGGCAATGCGCTATCCAAGCACTCTACTCTATACAGTATATGTCATCTATACAAACTTGTATGTAATTGCAAAGTATGTTTTATTTTACATTGATATAAAATATATACTATCAACTGAATGCTGAAAATCTCAGCGTTTTCCAAAAGCATTGTTACCTACGTAGTATGCAAAATCATTAATTAACGAGAGCCCCGGACCACTCTTATCACATTATATGCATTTTCTTGAGTCACTTTGTTAATCTCTTTGAAGTTGAGCAACAGTACATCTGAAACCCAGTTTTACCAAAGCCATCATTATTTAATATATTAAATTCAGTAATATTTAATGATTATCGCCACTTCAACAATATTACATACAATTTGTCACGTTTATGCAGAGATGAGGACCCAAAAGCAGAGTTAAAACCCCAAAATACTGAAACGGGAGGTGAAACGGGAAACAGGACCACCGGACCGAACCGGAAACCAAGAAGGTGATCAGGACTGACAAGAACACTGGGAGACACAAACAGGGCTGACAAGATAACAAGACAAACTGGCACTGGACAGCACACACGAGGAGACTAAAATAGGGAGAGAAATCAAGTGGGTTAATATAGGGCAGGTGTTACTAATGAAACAATAATGAGCAAACAAGAAGGTGGGGTGTGACGTAAGACAGAGAAGCATGCGGCGATACAGAAACAATAACAAAGCTGCGTGTTCTCACAAGAAGGCAAAATATCCAATTGGCATGAGCGCACATCGGCAAGACAATGAGGCGATATACACTCATGTCAATCGACAAACAAGAAGAGAGAAGACACTTGTGAGAGATTCGGCCACACACACACCCGACACCTTACCGGAGTGACCGAACCTCAGCACAAACATGAAGACAGCTCGCGACCCGGGCGCGTGGCACAAAGCGAGTACAATGTGCATCTGCGGATGCGAGAGACAGACACAAAGACTGACATAGATTATCGATGCGAGTGCATGCAGCCAAGATGACGCAAGTGCGATACACCCACATCAATAACAGACAGACAAGGAGTATGAATGTCTGCGTGCTGACACAGACCGGAACCAAACTAGACAGGAAGTCAGGACCCAGACACCACACTCCAGACATGAAACGCAACAGACAGAAGAGCGTGCATGCTCACACAAAGACAGACATGGGTGGATAATGCCACGGTCCTGTTAGACCAAATCCCAGAATGACAGAGTGACAGGTCCGTGACACAATTTCCATGTCTGACAGTGTTTCCACTGGACATACTTGAGAAAGTTTCGGCCTTAGTTATACACCTTGAACCAGACATTTCTTGTAACGAAGCACTTAAATTCTACCTAATAATGAGCAAACTACCCACTTGTTTTGGAAACAGGCGTTACTTCATCATAAAATAACGAAACACGTTATTTAAGATGATCTTAAAAGCATTAGTTACAAAGTTATCAGATAACCCAGCCTTTTGCTAATTTTAATAGGAGTGATCAACTGTAAGTCAGTGTTGTGAGTTGTTGTTCTGAAAACTTTACTTGCTTGCCCCCCAACCTCAGGCTCTGGCATTAGCGGTTACTGGTTCAAGACCAACAGGTTTTTGGGGCCGTTGCAGACATGGATCCCATTTTCCAGCCCAGAACGATCTGTCAAGACTTATTTGACCGTCACTGATTGATTTGCTCTGCACAGCAACAGCAACACAAATAGACAGAAGATTAAATAGCTTGGATGTGTGAGAAAAGAAGAACATTTAGTAAATAGTCCTTCTTTTTAATTTCAAACTCACCCTGTAACCTCAAAAGTATTGTTGGTCTGCATCTACAAGAAAACTTTATGTCTCCTTTCCTCTATCAAATCCAACTTTTCCTTCCTCTTTCCTATCTGTCACTCCATCCTTTTCTTGAATTTCCCACCCTTTTCTCTCTTTTCCTTCTATTCTTTATAAATCTTAGCAAAATGCACTTCTCTCACCATTACTTTGAGGGATAGCCTCTGCCTCAGCCAGCTCATTATTTTTTCCGGCTTGTATCTGTGACACGTGCTTTCGTCCTTGGGTCTGTTTGATTATGATTCCACCAGGTTGCATCTGACACTGCAGGTCTGCCAGTCCCATTAAACAAGCTCATTTATTTGAGTTCAGTGCTAGTTGGTGCTTTTGCGCAATCCCTCTCCAAGCATTTGCTGTGATCCCAGTAACATCCGGTGGATCGGTTATTTTTAACGTTTCAGGCCCAATCGCTGTGTAAACAGGAAGTTGCAATTAATATCCAATTATACTGTTGTTTGCTGGCATACATGACCTGTTGTATGCTATGCAGCCCTTTTAAAAATCATACTGCAATTATATACTTAATTAGACCACGATAGGTGAGGCTTCTTTAATACCAATGGCTTTTACACATATTTGCAGTGCTTCTAGTGCTGACAAAACAGCTTACACCAGCCTAAGGTGGTTAGCTGGTCTTCCAGCCAGGCCAAGCTGGTTCAGCTGGTTCAGCTGTCTGGTGTCATTGTTTTAGAGGTATTTGGACACTTTCATTTAATTTTTTGGTGAACTATGCCTTTAAGCTTTTTTCAGCATGGTAACCAAAGTTAACATCAATCAGCCTTTGTATTATTTCTAACAATACTGATTGACTGGGCACATGTGTAACCCTTCTCAGTAACAATGCAAATATTTATCATGAAATGCCCTGAGACAGTGCCACTCCTGCGAGGCTGCTGATTTGCGTCCCTTTTCATTATGGGTTGTGATTTGAGTGCGTGTGTGGTTAGGCATGGCTGCCCTCTCTGCTCGTGTTTGCCGCAAGCCTGTCAAGCCACCTGATGAGTGTGAACCCGCAGTGTTGTTCCCCACAACTGACTCATATCCCTTCTCTGTCATCTTATTAAATCCTAATTAAATGCATCTCATCTCCTGCCACTGTGATTGCGGCCTGTACCATGGAAACAAGAAAAAAACAAACGAAAGAAAAAAAAAAAAAAAAAACACTGCGGCTTTGTAGCCTAAAGTGTGCGTATGTGTGAATGTTTGTTTGTTTTTGTTCGCGCGAATGTTGCTCTTTAAAGGGGCCATGACATACTCTTTTAATAAATAATTTTATTATCTTCCCTGAGGTCCACTTATTATGTCAGTAAAGTTTTTTTTTTTTTTTTGTTGCACCAAAACAGTCATAATTGTAAAATACAGTACATGATCTTTTTCCACCCTGTCTCTGGCCCTCTGTCTGAAAGCTCAGTTTAAAGCTATCTGTCCCTTTAAGACTTCAGTGTAAACGCCCACTGTTCTGATTGGCTAATTTTGTGCAGACATATTTGAAACTCAATCGAAAGAAAATTAAAAAACTTTACATTATAATTTATAAAACAACATTTCACAGTTAAACATAATGTACAACCAACACATTTCAACTATCAAACAGTCATGACATTTGAAACATTTGTGAATAAAACTGTTTACTCCTTGGTCTTGTAGTGTTTAACTGCCGCATCTTTCATAACAGTTCCTTTGCAAAGCTTGAATCATATTGTGACTTGTTCACAAAAAATTCACACTGGTATGAGCCGAAAACACATACAATCCACGCTGAAATGTTCTGAATATGCAAGAGTGATACAATCCATGGTGACATTGGGTGCTTCAACCGGCTTCAACAGGCCAAAGCAGAGACGCTGGTCTTCACCGGAGCGACGTCACATTTTCCGTGTTTGATTACACACAGAACTGCACATGTTTCTCCCAGTCAGTGGCTGAAGCTGAATGAGATGTTGCGCTTGTACCGCTCTTAAAACGCGGCGCACATCGCCAGAAACGCATCAAAACAATCAAAGACGTCCATTTAGTGCATGCTTACAAAAGACCAACAATTGAGAACAGCCTTCAAAACAACAGGAAACAGTGCAGCTGAATGAAACACAACGGAGGTCGAACTTGATATTGGGATTATAAAAGATGCATGATTATGGTCAAAGCCGTTCATCTAGTGTAGAAAAACATTTAAATCCAGATAGGCACATGGAGGTGTCCTGTGAAAGTCCACTTTGCTGTAGATGAATCTCTCATGATAGGCCTTCTCTCCTCTTCACCTGTGACTGACTGTGAACACTAGTGGGCGGGGCCAGTGGTGCAAAGATGAAAAATAGGCGTTGATGTCTTGATGGAGGCAGTCATATGCAGATGTATTTGGTCCTTGTGACGTCACAAGTTCCACAAATTCCAAACAGCCCATTTCCACAGCCTGGTTTAATATTAAGTAGGAAGATTTCAGTTCTGATGTATTTATAGCACAATGTCAAAAGATCAAGGAAAATGTTATTCCTCATGTCATGACCTCTTTAAATGTATCCCTGTGATGTTGATTGTGCCCATTCAACCTTGAACCTCGGTCAATTTTAGGATCACCAAATTCTCGAACGCTCCATCAATCTTTTCTGTTGAAGAGACCAGCATTTTCAATAATATATTCTGCGTTTGGATGCTGGTGTGCTGGTGTGTCAGTAGGCTTCTTAAAGGGATAGTTCACCACCCCCCAAAAAAAATAAAAAAATTCTGCCATAATTTATTCACCTTCATGTTGCTCTAAATCTGTATTATTATTTTTTTCCTCTTTGAAACACAAAAGGAGATGTTAGGTAGAATGTCACTTTCCTTTTATGAAAAAAATAAAATAAAATAAAAATAAAAAATGAACAGTGACTGAGGTTGTCATTCTGCCTAACATTCCCTTTTGTATTCTACCAAAGAAAGATAGTCATACAGGGTTTGAACAACATGAGGAACTTTGAAAAAATTATTATTATTTTTTTTTCATTTAACAGACGCTTTTCTCCACAGCGACTTACAAATAAGGAATACAGCAAAAGCAATTCATCCTAAGGAGTCAATAATATGAGAAGTGCTGCAATAAAAATTGCAAAATTGCCCAGAAATGTACAATTAGAGAGGAAGGTGAGAAAAAGTGGTGAAAGAATTAATAAGTAGCTCAACCAGCAAGAAAAATTGTTTTTCTTCAGATTTTTGCCAGTCAAAATACTGTATCTAAATATCCTTAAAACAAGATTTAATTTTAAGATTTACACGTACTTGAGAAGCAAAAACGACACAATTCTTGTTTTCAGAGAAACCTAACAAAATTGTGTTACTTGTATATGCTTTTAAAACAAGAAAAAAATATTTGCATATGGGGTAAGAAAATTATTATTTTTTGTCTTTGCATAAAGTCTACTTTTTCTTACCTAATTTTTTGTTGTTTTAAGCATATAGCTCAGTTACTTTTGTTAGACTTCTCTGAAGACTCAGTATCTTTCATCATTTTACTTCTCAAGTACATTTTTCTCAAGTATATTTACCTCTTAAATGATGTTCAGATATTTTTACTGGTAAACAAAACCAAATTATATTATATTATATTATTTATTTTCGCTATGTTGTTCAACCAGCTTTACCACAAAGATCATGCTAGTTGACCATTTTCATAGACTATATATATATATATATATATATATATATATATATATATATATATATATATATATATATATATATAGTATATCCTTGTAAACAACACTGCTATGATGGTCCACTGGTTAGACCAGCACCACACCAGCATAAACCAGCCTTAACCATGGAAGTTTATGCTGGTCAAAGCTGGTCTTTTTAGTGGACAGCACCTTTGGATTCTCCAATGCTCCATCAGTCTTTTCATCTGATACCTTCAGAAAGTGCCAATGACTTCAAGTGTCCTCCTGAGAAAAACTTGGACAGGCCAGATTGGACAGGCCTCTTGATTTCACAATATATCTCGGGTCTGCTTGCCGAGATAGCTTGGAACTGGGTACATGCAGGAGGAAGTTAAGGGGACATCCTATTCATCTAGATTCTTGCTCAAGCTAGCAGTGGCAGTAGACGGGTCCACTGGTTTCGGCTCAGACACATTGGAAGACTGCGGCTCCCCTGAGCCACATCTCCATTGTCTGGGGCATTGCCAAGCCAGACAGCTCATTGTTTTGAGAGATATGAGAGGGTAGGAGCCAAGCAGTGGTGTGACTGTGCTTCACTTAAGTCTGTGTAGCTCAAAAGCTCATTCCACTACCAACAGACAAATGCACACGCTATTTTCATAGGTGGGAATTGGATAGAGGTCCACAGAGTTATGAAATTAAAGCAGGGTGAACGTTTTACATGTTAGGTACACCAGTGTACATACTTGATTTTTATGTATGTCCACTATCTCAAGCACAAACAGAGCTGCTCGTCTTTTTTGAATAGCTGTACTCCCTAAGAAACACTATCTCTCTCTCTCTCTCTCTTTCCGCATCAGTGTTTTCATATAATATTTTGGGCTTCCAGCTCTCCTCCAATGGGATAACAGAGAAGGGTGAGATGGACAGGGTTCTGCTGGCATTTTACCAGCTGCTTATTGTCAATTTCATCAGCTCTTTTCCTGTCCTGTGGTTTTCCTTTGACATGTGTGACACTCCTGTTCTACCCGCTCCATTCGGGACTCGAACCGACATCTCCGGCATGGGAGGCGGGTGCGCTAACAAGGAGGCTAAATGCTACAGCCTCTAGTGTCAGTCGCTTGTGCACCTCTTGAGGTCAGGAGAGTGAGGTTTATACACATTGCACAGCTATCTATCAGCTGGCTTCCGTTACTCTCACCCCCCTAAACCTCACTCCCATCCGGATTACGGCACCATTGTGACACTCCTGTTCTACCCGCTCCATATGGGACTTGAACCGGCATCTCTGGCATGGGAGGCGGGTGCGCTAACAAGGAGGCTAAAGCCTCTAGTGTCAGTCGCTAGTGTACCTCTTGAGGTCAGGAGAGTGAGGTTTATATACATTGCACAGCTATCTATCAGCTGGCTCCCGTTACACAAGCACACACACAAACACTCACAAAACCACAATCTACCTGTGGCTAAGCAATGATTTATTCATTCTAACTGTTCATTATGAGAATCTCCTTGCTGCTTGTTAGTTCTGAATCTAGAATTTTAAGGCATCATACAGGTGTGCTACCAATGCTATTTGTTTTAGAAAAGGTAGGTATCAAAATAATGCTGTTTTCTAAAGGGCAGTTCACACTAATGCGTTTTTGTGTCCGTTTGCACTATTTTTGAAATGTTTTTCTATGTAAAGATGTGCTAGACGGACGTCTTTAACTGTTGTGTGTCTCACTGTTTTTTCAGCATTTCAGTGTCATTCAGCGAAATGAATCATTGCTAGCACAGATATTGCCAGGCTATTGCTTTTGGTTATTACGCATTGTTATCATAGCAACATGCTATTGTCAAACTCTATTGGAATCAATTGAGAGTCGAGTCTGCAGTTAGCTTCACGTTAATAGTTGTATTTGTGTGATGTGCAGAATTACTGGCTATGTTTTTTTTTTTTTTTTTTACATCCGTCCGTGCTGTTTTTTAATTGATTTCCAATGAAAATATGCGCTAGACAGATGTTTTTCATTTGAAAATCTTGCTGTTTTTCAGGAATGCTGGAACATCACATCTTTAGATGCAGTGTCAAGTTAAAAAGAACTTAAACATTTAAAAACACAACTGGAGACATTATGTTTTATTTTTTGTGATATGTCTTTTTTTTTTTTTTTTTTTTTTGCAAGAATGTGTTCGGTCTGAATAGTACGGTGGCCATAAAGTGCACAACAAAACAACAAATAATAAAACACAACGGCAAATCCGAAAACAAAAGAGCAAATCAGAAAACACAACAGCAATTCAGAAAACACAACAGCAAGACAAAAAACACAACAGCAATTCAGTTGAAATGGAAAGGGTAGGTACCATAACTTCTCACCTGATTGGCTGTGTGGAGAATACCTAATCCTTTCCTCAGGACTGGTTCTCTGCCCACTTGCACGATTATTTCTAAATTAATTCCAAATGCTCAATTACTGAAAATTGTGAGTGGATTGTCACTCAGTAAAACAGTAATGGGACACTTTATAACACAGAGAGCAAAAACAGCGAGCAGGAAAAGATAGTTTTAGGTACAATGTTCATCTACGGTGTAAGGGACTGTCTAAAACTAGAGCCTGACCCATATGGGATTTTTGATTTTAGAGGGGGAAAATTCACAGATTACCGATATGGTGGCCGATATAGTTAATTTTTTAGAAGGAATGAAAACAGACCTTTTCTATGTGGATTGTTCACCGATTTTGCACCGATATGATTATACAAAGGTACTCAGAAGGCTGCTTTCTTAAACAAATATTTTTATCAACGAATATTTGACATTATTATTATACATTTGCAACCAATTCAAGAAATGAACACTGAGAAAATAAAGAATAAATAAAAATACAATAAATAGCTATATAAACATCAGTACTGTTTAGTATAAGTCAATTGCTGACCATTAAAATAAAGAATAAATAAAAATAAAATAAATAGCTAAATATACATCAGTAGTATCAGTCAAATTCTGACCATTTAAATAAAGAATAAATAATAATACAATAAATCGCTAAATACACATCAGTACTGTTTAGGATCATTCAAATGCTGACTATTTTAATACTGCCAGTCAATTAGGGGCAGGTTGTAACACAAGAAGTATTTACATCTGCCGAGACAAGAGATAACAGCGGCAGCGGTGTTACACAGTATTCTGCTATACAAGTTCAGGGGAAAGTATCAACGGTGGAACACCAGACCTTTAAATAGTACATTTTATAAATGCAACGACTGGAATTGTTCAGTTGAAGGGGGTACCAAACTGTGAATCCTGAACAAAACAGTTTAGTGAATACATGTTTACTCATTAGCTTCCACTCAGCTGACAAGCAATGAAAGTACGTGGTTAGCTAGTCAGCTATATAAGTTCATTGTCACGGAGAGTAAAAGACAGACATTGTTTATTTACTTTCCAGGTAGGAAAACAACGGTAACAATGTAGCGTAAAATCAACACTCAACAGACATAATCCACCACCACACCGATAATATCGGCCGACTGATATATTGGTCGGGCACTATCTAAAACTCCTCAAAAAACGGCGCTAAAACACCGGTGTCCAAGCGTTCATTCAACTGACTTGCATATTCTTTACTATACACTGTTATTACAAAAGCATTTTCACATTCTAAAGGTTGAATTCACATTCCAATGGCTCACTTTCTACTTTTGAAATCAGCATGTCCAATTATGAGTACAGTGTTCAATTATTTTAGAAAACAAATTGCTGAAATTTTACCAGGATATTATTTTCATATTGTAAAGGCTGTAAAATGCTGCTCTTAGATATGCTGACTTACTCTAGATGAGATTTTCCCAGGATGTGGAATTATACAAATACAGTATTCAATTATTTTTTTTAAATAAATAAATAAATAAATGTAAGTTAGTCATTCACACCATTGGCAGCCTGCTACAACCTTTGCAATGTAAAAATTACATCTTGGTGAATTTTAGTGGTGCTTTTTCTAAAATAATTTAACCGTATCCATTTAATTGGATATACTTGGAAAATCTATCCACTGGCAGCAACAGGAACCTTTATCATTTTGATTTTTCTTTTAAACAACAGAGTTTTTTTTAATTAGAACATGCAAGTTGAATGAACGCTTGGACGCCACCAAGATTTTAGAGCAGTTTGTGGAATTTAAGATGGTCCCTAATGCACTAGATGAAACATGAGACCATAGATAAACATCGTACCTAAAACAAACTTTTTCGCTCGCTGTTTTTACTCTCTGAGTTATAAAGTTTCCTGTTACTGTTTTCCAGAGAGAGAAAACACTTCAAATTATTTAGTTTTTCAGTCAGTGACCTTTTGGCATGGATTTTGATATAATCCGTGAACCATTCCTGAAGAAAGGACTAGGTCTCATTCACACAGCCAATCAGGTGAGAAGCTATGGTACCTGCCCTTTCCGTTTCAACTGAATTGCTGTTGTATTTTCTGAATTTCTGTTGTGTTTTCTGTCTTACCGTTGTGTTTTCTGAATTGCTGTTGTGTATTCCGATTTGCTCTTTTGTTAGCGGATTTACCATTGTATTTTATTATTTGTTGTTGTGTTTTTGAATATTTTTTTTATTTTTTATTTTTTTGTCTTTGGATTTACTGTTGTGTTTTTAGATTTGTTGTTTTGTTTTATACTTCATGGCCACCGTAGAATAGACCCTAAAATAAACATTCAGGCGAAATTCAAAGGTCCTTTGCAGTGAAAGCATTGCAGAATGCATTGAGACAAACATTAAGTGAAAAAATGATCCAAGATGGTGTGCAAGATAAGAGATATATTGATTATAAATGTACAGTATTTTATTAAATACCTAAAGAAATGGATACACATTTTAAAATCTAATTTATAATTGACTGTTTATAAATTACTATTTATAAGTTAGCTTCGCTTGAGGAGCAGTATTTGTCGCTGCCTATGAAGAGCATGCCAAATCAGTCATTTTTACAGGTTCCATTTCAGTTAGGATACTGTCCTAGGGGTTGTTCACACCATATGCGTCGTAGCGCTAACAAAAAAGCTAGACACAGCACCACGAATAAAACATTATATGCAGGTGTTTTACAAAACATGTTTTTTAACAAAGTTCTTTTTAACCTGACATGGCATCTTAAAAATGTGGTGCTTCTGAGTAAGATGCTGAAATAACAGCCTGACACGGCACAGCGGTCAAAGATGTCCGTCTAGCGCATGCTTACATAGAATACAATGACAAAACAGCATGTTCAGTGTAAACGCCCCCTTAGGCCATATATACAGTATATTTGAGTTTGAAATGCAATGATTTCACTACATTTATGCCTCTCATCCACACTGGAACATCGTTTTCTTTCACCAAAAACAAGGACTTTGGAAAACGCTCTCTACTACTGCACACGTTGGAAAACGATGATGTTAGGAAACACACACACACTATTTTCACCAAAATTATCACATTCTGCCAGGTCCAGTCTCCCATGAGCAACTGTTTCCTTTTTCTTCCCCCGTAACACCAATTATACCCCAATTATGAATTTCTGAAGTCAACATATAAAAGCAAAAAAAAAAAAAAAAAAAAAAAAAAAAAATCCATAATAACCAAAAGACCACTGTTCCACAGCTTGGAGAACTGATAACACTAATTGACACCATGCGCCCGGGTCTCACCAGATCATTAGCAATCTCACACTCCTTGCTTTAGAAATTCACTGAATAGATTATTCTAGAAAAGTCACAAGTCTTGCTATGTTAAAGTGTGGTTCTGAGACAACGGCTGGTCAGAAATCATTACAGAGACTATTAGTGCAAGGACCTGGGGCCCCCACTGTGTGCCACACCCTGGATAAACATATCTGTTTCTAGCTTTGTTCTCTGTTCTTGTATCTATGAGAAATGCAACGGTGACAGTGAGGTGTAGTACCAAAGGCCACCTCCAGGGGGGCCAGATGGGAGAATATACATATTTAGACTGATTAATAGCTCCCTACTGAGTGGAGATATTTTATTTGTGACCTACTGTCCCCCCATCCATTCGCAGTTCTTGAAGGCCACTGGTAGGACAATGGAGTCACAGGCACCTTCAGGGTTCTGCAGCATCCTAGCAATAGATTCACAATGTATCATGACTGCTGCGCTGAGCGGCAATGACTTAAGGTGGTGCGTTGGTGATCTCGTGAGAATAGCCTACTTGATGTGAGTTCTATATAAAGCTGTTTCCTGGGGGACAGTTCCATTGTACTTTACTGTATCTAACGGTCAATGCGATTGACAAGTTATTCGGTTTAGATATGAACCCACAGAACTGCTTGATAGCTGCTAAACTCACCTTGCCTTTGAGAACAGAACAACCTTAGATATTAGAGACATTCATTTATGCAGAGTTTAGAATAATGTTTTGTATAAATCCTTGCATTCTTACATCATCTCTCAAGCTCTTGTTTCTGTACTGTATATTTCTATGGGGGTCTTTATTATGGAAAATCCATAAGAATGCAGTAGACCATGCTTTCAGAGATGGAAAGGCTTTTTACAGATACAATGTGCTACATAAGCATTTCAATGAATGCAGTTTGAAGAAATAGTAGAGAGCATACATGGATTTATCCCAAGTAAAAAATAAATTAAAAAAGCACATTTTTTCTCTATGATATTCTGGTTCCTAGATTTGGCTCTGATCCATTTTTCAATGTAAATCTATGAGATTTTTCACCCCTGTTATTGTCTGCCATGTGAAAATCATATGTCCAATTGCGTAGAAAATTAATTGCACACCCCTCCTCCACAAGCCATTCGATTTGAGTTATCATTCATGCCGTAGCATACAGGATGAGTTAGGGCAGGGGTCGGCAACCTATGGCCAATGCTGGCATGTGTAGGGGTAATCACTGGCACGCCAGCAACGGCGAGAAAGGAGTAGACTATTTTATTTATATAAATTCCATGCCTGCATTCCAATCTACATCTTCATGTAATCCTCATGATCAGGTGGTGTGTTTTCATGAGCTGAATGGGAGGCTAAACAAAAAGTTAAAATGTGACAAGACTGCAATATAACCAACAGACTCGTGCAGCACGTGCAAGTCATTCACGCATCACGAGCCGACAGCACTTCACTTTCGGTTAATCACGTGAGTAAAAGTGCCTGCTTTGCTTCAGTCAGTCTGAGCGGATGACAGCCTGCATTCTGTGTTTCTTTTGTTGTTGTTTTTTTGCTTTCAAAACAACACGTGATGTAATAAGGGAAACACCACTATTGATCCTTGAGGTTTTTAACCCAGCATACAGATACACCCTCCTTAAAACATGGTCACACTCAAAATCACACTGTGCATAAAGTTTAAGATTTTGCAGGTGCGATTCACCGAAAAGGGCTAAATAGTCAGATTGTGATGTGCAAATGGCTTGCACGCACAGCACGAGTCTCATCACACTTTAATAGTGTTTAGCCTCCCATTCAGCTGATGAAAACATGCTGCATGATCATGAGGAAGGATTACATCAAGATGTAGATTGGAATGCAGGTGTGAAAAGCTTAATATAAATAAAATAGTCTGCTCCTTTCTCACTGTTGCTTGCATGCTAGTGATTTGAAAAATTGAACTGAAATATTTAAGATTCTACACAATTTCGTGATCAGTAATCAAATAAGCGTATTTGTGACATTAACTATGTTAACTCATTTGTACAAAAGGACAGGTTTTCTTTCATTAAACACTTTCACATGATGATCTGTGAAAATTCACATGCAGGATCATGATTATATCATAATCATCGGGTTTTGCACACAATTTTAATTGAAATTGTTATGCTGATAATATGATTTGTAATAAAAAATAAACTATTAAATTAGAAAAATGCAAAATAGAAACATTTTCCCAAGTGGACTCAAACTTCAGAAAATCACATACATGTGCATATCTTTTGGTCAGCACAGCCATTAACCAGGAATATAAAAAATGGCACTCCATGCCAAAAAGGTTGCCGACCCTTGAGTTGGGGGCTATTCAGACCAAACACATTCTTGCACTTAAAAAGCTAGATTCAGGGTAACAAATATAACAGAACAAAGGTGTCACAAGTTTTTAAATAGTGAACTTTCGGTAACATTTTATAATAATGGTCCGTCATTAATAGTATCTATGCAGGAATTAATGCAGGATTAATGAGTAGTACTACACTAACACTTTAGTTACTACAATTAACTAATATGGAAACATGATTAAATAATCAGTAAGCAATAGCAAACTGATGACTGAGGTAGTTCACTGTTAGGTAATCAATAATTACTGAATTTGATCTGCCTCATTGAGAACTTTTAATTAACTATGGCTAATTTAATATAGCTACTAATTAATTACTAATCAATATATTAACGTGTCTAAAGTGTGAATGATTACACCATGTAACAATTTTTTTATTTTTTATTTTTTTGGTTCCTGGGTAGTAAGTGTTATTTCCTAATTGCTTATGCCTCAAAAGTATAGAATATGGCTATTATTACCCAAAAACTTTGCTTTTGTGAACAGGACAGTGATATTTTGAAATGTACCTATTTTCCAGAACATTTCAGATAGATTCAGTGCTGAGTAAACTTGGAGCAACTTCTAGAACTTTCTAGAACTTTCCATTAACATAAATAATAGTATAAATACAGGGGCCTTAAGCCCACCAGTTCAGTTTAGTTCCAGCTGCCTAAGTGGATACATACTGTTTCTGCATTTTTCTGAGATGGCATCAAGAGGCTGCAAGCTTCCAGCATATGCATTTTGCTATGTCTGCGGCCAATTTATCAAGACAAGAGCGAAAAAGTACTCCGTGGAAGCATCTGCATGCCTGTTGGAGATCAAGACAAACCCTGGGCACCTCATTTCACCTGTGAGCACTGCAAAAAAACTCTGGAAGGTAAGATGGACAATTGTTGCTCTAATATTATGTTATAAAATTTGTTCATTTTTAAAATTGTAAAAGTTGGGACAGCAGTGACACCAAGGCGCACTACCACAGGGAGTCACTGGCCACAGTGGACCGAGTTCTCTGTGGGGAGGAACAACGTCAAGTGGGAGCCACTGGTGGACCCCCGGAAGGTGCTGATGCCACCACTGCACATCAAATTGGGCCTTATGAAACAATCTGTCAGAGCTCTAGATAAGGAGTCGGCAGCCCTCAAGTACCTTCAAGACTTCTTCCCTAAGCTGTCTGAGGCAAAGGTCAAAGCTGGTGTCTTCGTCGGACCACAGATAAAGAAGATCCTGGAGTGCAATGAATTCCCCAAGAAGCTCACTAGTAAGGAGAAAGCGGCTTGGAACAGCTTTGTCGCAGTGGTTCGGAGCTTCCTGGGCAATCACAAGGCCGAAAACTATGTGGAGCTGGTTGAGACAATGGTGAAGAACTACAGCTCAATGGGCTGTAGGATGTCCCTCAAAGTCCATATCCTTGAAGCTCATCTTAATAAATTCAAGGAGAACATGGTACCATACACGGAGGAGCAAGGCAAGCGCTTCCATCAGGATATACTGGACTTTGAATGCCTCTACCAAGGACAGTATAACGAGAACATGATGGGAGACTACATTTGGGGGCTGATTTGTGAAAGTGATTTACAGTATAATCGTAAATCCTGAAAAACTAATCACTTCTAAATCTTTTATAGTCATTTTTGTATTACTTTAGTATAAATACATGTTAATTTGGATTCATATGTTGTTTTTTTCTGACTTTATGTGAACGAAAAAACACAAATTTGCCCGTTTTCTCATTGGAAATAGGTAAATTTCAAAATATCACTGTCCTGGTAACAAAAGCAAAGTTTGTGGGGAATAATAGCCATTTCCTATACTTTTGAGGCATAAGCAATTAAGAAATAACACTTACAACCCAGGAACAAAAGTTGTGTTACATAGTGTTGTTTTTATTGTGAACAGGATCATGAAATGTGCCTTCAGAGAAACATGCGCCTCACGTGTGTTCTTTACTGGAATTAATTTGAACATAACAGCTCTATAAATCATGGCTACAGAGTCTGGTAGAGTATCATAGTCAGCTTACAGATGGATGTGCCCAACATGTGTATTCCTTGGGATATCTCTTCTGTTCATTACAAATTATTAACTTCGGCAGGTTTGATATTGCTGGAGGTCTTTTTAAAATATTACTATTACTAATTATTTTAAAGTGAGGGTCATGGTAACACATTATTAATTAATGAATACACACTTGAATACACACATTTTTAAAATGAATGTTTTATTCATAGATCCTGTAGGTTAATCTTACAAGTGTTTAATTTTATGTGAAGTGCATTTTTTTCTGAGTAACAATGGATCCAATATTCAATGCTTGAGCTGAAACTGAAAGAGGAGCGAGTGCGATTTGCCTGCACGCAGTAAACTTTAACATTCACTACCAGTCAAAAGTTTTGAAACACTTATTCTTTATTATAATTTTTTTTTTTTTCACATTTTAGAATAATAGTAGTCATCAAAACTGTGGAATTACATAAATGGAACTATGGGAATTATGTTGTGACTAAACAAAATCCAAAATAAATCAAAACTGTTATATTTAACATCTTCAAAGTAGTCACCCTTTGTCTAGATTTTGCAGACATGTACTCTTGACATTTTCTCAACCAACTTCTTGAGGTATCACCCTGGGATGCTTTTAAAAAGTATTGAAGGAGTTCCCGTCTATGTTGGGCACTTATTGGCAGATTTTCTTTATTATTTGGTCCAAGTCATCAATTTCAAAAAGTTTTTTTTTTTATTTTTTTATTAAATTTTAGTTTTATAATGAAATAAAATTAATATGGTGGGACAATTATATTTTTGTCTACAAAACTAATTTCAAACATTTATGCGTACGCCTTCAGACCAAAAGATTTTAAAGATCATGAGAAACATTTCAGTCAAGTGTTTCAAAACTTTTGACCGGTAGTGTACATTATGTTCTGTTCATACCGAACATAGGCAAAGGAGGAAACGTCAAATTAATTTGATAAAAACTGTATGTATTTACAGAGTGGGCTGTCTAGGGCGGAAGTAAATGTGAAATCGGCCTCATGCTGCACGCCGGTTGTCTCTTCATTTTCTGTTGAAGTCTTGTGGAGATCAACACACTTGTCCTTTAGACACATCATTTTATTATTTTAATTTATGTTAAGATATAAGACGTTTAAAACATGTAGTAACCGTGAGCAACAGCAATTAAAAACATTATCCTGCTAAAGGATTGTAGCCTATGCAATTATGTTCAATTATTTCAATGATTCATAATTCAGTGCCAGAAAAAAATAAATAAATAAATGTTTTACATGTCTGTGAATGTTTGTTAACTATCTGTTTGATTAAATGAATAAAATGTTGGAACAAACACTTGAGTATTCATTACTAACTGACAAGTAACACCTCAGTTACTATTAATGGTTTATAATGTGTTTTCACTTTAGAATAATGGTCCAGATAACCTTTAACTCCCAAGGAAGGAAACAGTAAGATCCCCCCATGGTTAATTATTACATTATTAAATTTGGTCCCCATCAATCCTGAATATGTGGTTACATCCTTGACTATGATACTCTAACAGACACTGTAGCCTTGATTTAGTAAGCTGTTACATTCATAAATTAATTCCCACAAAGAACCCATGTTCACCCAAGATCTTGTTCACAATAAAAACATAATCATTCACATTTTAGACACATGCTAATGTTTTGATTAGTAATTAATTAGTAGTTATTTAAAATTAGCCATAGTTAGTTAATAGTTCTCAATGAGTAAGATCAAATTCAGTAATTACTGATTACCTAACAGTGAACTACCTCTGTCATCAGTTTGCTGTTACTTACTGATTGGTTAATCATGTTTCCATATTAGTTAATAGTAGTAACTAAAGTGTTAATGTAGTACTACTCATTAATCCAGCATTGATTCCTGCATAGTTTACCTATTAATGACGGATCATTATTATACAGTGTTGCCGAACTTTCTTTTTAACCTGAGAGCGTCAAAAAAAATAAATAAATAAAAAAATAAAAAATGTGGTGCTCCTGTGCGGGACACTGAAAAAACAGCAAGATGTGGTGCAACAGTCAATATGCCCATCTAATGCATGTTAAATAGTAGAACAATAAGCAAAAAACAGCAAAGATGAATGCAAAAGATTTATATTTTAGTCACTCTATTGTGAGAGTACTGTTTCATTCTGCCCTGTTTATTTGAAGAAATTCAGGAAAGCATTGGCTTTAAGAACAGATTGACCACTTATTGGTTGTAAATAGTGACCTTTTGCCCTGAACTACAGACGACACAAAAAGGGGATATAGAAATCTATTGATTGAAAAGTTTTAAGTCCCAAAAGAACTATTCAAATTGCATTCATCCTCATTTAACTGCATGTGGTCTTTTTAGTTATTTATCTTTTTATTTATTTCTATTGCCGAGAAAGGATGGGTGAATTAGCATTTAAAGCAGGCCTTACTGTATCTGGGACAGTGCAAAAAGCCATGAATAACTGACAGCTGTAGAAAGCAGACAGGCATGGAGGATGAGGCATCCATGGAAACTAGTCTGAACAAAGCAAACGGAGCGATACATTGCTGATATTGGGGATTTGAATATTCATATTCAGGGCCAGCCTTGCCTTGGAGAAGAAACTCTGACCTTGAAGAAGCGTTTGATGAATGTGTGTTGGTCTAATATTCTCAGGGATGTTGGTAAAAAATTCATACAGACTTATTTATTTTTGATGGAACTGTTTGCCCTAGGTGGGGGTTTGTTTGTGCATGTTTTCAACTCATTTCCAAGCAACTCTGGGCACTGCCATCAGTTGTTCAGAATATAAAGAGTGTCCCCTCAGATTTTTGAGCCAAGTGGATTTTGAATGTATCTTTGATAATTAATGACATGATTACTGTAGGGAAATAGTGTTGTATATAAAACACTGTGGCAGAAATTTACATTGAAATTTGATCCGTACAATTGAGTTGGATCTTCCGCAGATCATTTTGAAAATTTAAATTAATCATTTAAAAAATATGTATATATCAATTACCCACCCTCATGTCGCTATAAACTTTTATGACTTTTTTGCTGTGAAACACAAAAGGAGATATTTAAATAAAGATAAAGCTGCTTTTTTCTATACAACAAAAATTCATGATGAGCACTCGGTGTCAAGTTCAGTTCCAATTTTGTTTGGTTTTAAAAAAATAAAAAATAAAAAAATATTATAAATTAATTTGGAATTCAGGTCCCCTTCACTAACTGATGGCACTTCCACTAAACCAATTGGTCTTGCACACAAATACTGAGCAACAAAGTTGGGTGTTTATCTCTTCAACAAAATTACTGATGAAAATGTTAGTTGACAAATTTTTTTTTATGTTCTCAGTGATAACGTAAATGAGATAAAACAAAAATAAATAAAATAAAAAAAAGATGCATCATGACGTTAATCAAACAGTTTTCATTAAAACATACTGTTGACGAAAATATATAGAGAAAATAATTATATTGCATAATACTAACAATGTGTTTTTTTAACAAAAGAGAAATCTAGAAAGAATTGATTTAAAAAATCTAGTCATAGTAAGTTGGGGATTTCCCCTCTTAAACTGTGTGAGCTTAAAGAGCTGTACATGTTTTTGTCATTGTAAAACTGACTAAAATTAACACAAATTATATCATCAGATATTGAATACATTTAAACAGCATTTTCATCATAAGACAAAAAAAATTGTTACAAAAATAAATAAATAAATTTGTGAAAATTAAGACTGGATATCTTGGATAGCCCTCTTGAAAAAAATCTAAGCTGGTTGGCTGGTCTTGTTCTCCCAGCCTAGTCAGTTGACTGGTTTTAAGGGCCGTTCACACCGAACATGCTTTTGTGTTTGCACTCTTTTTCTATTGTTGTTCTATGTAAAAATGTGCTAAATGGCCATCTTGGATGATCAATGCACTGGGTCTTACTGTTTTTTCGTACAGTAAGTGCAGGAGTGCCACATTTTTTTAGATGCTATGTCAGGTAAAAAAAGAATGTCAACTTTTTAAAGCATGCCTCGAGACACCTACTTTAGATATATTGCACTTACTGTATATGTTATGCCCCTCTTTTTTCTTTTTTTTTTTTTTTTTTTTTTTTTTAGCAGGGAAGGCACCAAGTGAGCTCAGACTGCTTCTAGTGACCCCTCAAAAAATAGGTCCATTATGTCCATAGATACAAGTGTAAAAAGAAATCAAACAGCTTACTTGGAAAATATCCACATCGCAGAGGCGGAATGTCTGCTTTTTATGATCTTCAAGGTATATTTGAGGTCGGAAAAGGCATCACACTCTCTCAGAAGAACAATTACTAGCAGGTGTCTGATATAAAAGATGTTTTCTCATCAGTTCTGCTGAGCTTCTTTTGGTGCCTGTCTAGCAGCCAAGGCGTCCCACTGACAACACTCTATTCCTGAGGGAGTGACACCTGTTGTCTGTTGTTTACAGGTAAAAAAGACTTCCTATGGTTCGCTGACTGGCTGAGGCGAGCTCAGGGCCTGCCCCTAGCCCTCAGTTATCTCTTCATGCATAGTTACTTCAGCGGCGACTGCAGGCTATGTATCTAATTGCCGTTTTATGGACGTTTAGCCCTTACCTTCCCTGTGACTCCTTCGGTGTGTATTATTGATGAGGTGCTGCCATCTCAAAGCAGCTCACCAAATACTTTCGACCATTGAGAGTGGAACTTTCGGTAATCTCATTGTCAGGTTTATACATCACCACATATATATATGCCAAAACTATACCACAGCCTTTCACGAATGTGTGAAAGTCATGAATATTGCGTGTAATTAGACACAGCTGTGCTGTGGTGATACACTTGCTGAATATGAGGTAGAGTAATATGACTTTTTGCTTCATTGTGTCTGCTGAAGAATTCCCCTTTCTAACTTCAGAAAGATGCTCTCATTTAATTGAGGTGTTAATCAGAGATTTGAATTGTAATTACTAAGGTTTGTGCAGTGGGACAGATTTCTTTATTTTTTTATTTCATGACTCACATTTCATCTGAGGACTTGAAATACTAAATAAATCATATGTTAAATGAAAATGCATTGTGCGTATAAGATTGAAATTTTGAACAGCACCTGCTAAATAATTCACCTAAAAATGATAATTCAGTCATCATTTACTCACCCTCATCTTGTTACAAACCTGCATGACTTTCTTTCTTCCATGGAACACAGAAGGAGATGTTTGGCAGTATGTTAGTCTCAGTCACCATTCACATCCATTGCATCTATTTTCTGTACAATAAAAATGAATGGTGACTAAGGCTGTCATTCTGTTTAATATCTCCTTTTCAGATCCAAGGAAGAAAAAAAAAAAGTAATAATGGTTTGAAACAAGATGAGAGTAAGTAAATTATCGAATCATTTTCCTTCTTGGGTGAACCATTCTTTTAAGTTGACTTTTTGAACATAGTTTCAGAAATATTAGCTCTATTCCAAAACCTAGCAAGCTGCCTTCTAAGGTAGCATTCTAACAATCATGGAACCTCATAAGTGACAAAATTGGAATGATCTTCATAGGCAGCAACTACGCGTGCCACATAAATAGAGCTCTACATGGAAGACTCGACTCACAGTTGTTCCAACATAGTTTGACATTATCATGTTGCTAAGCTAATGGCACAATACCCTAATAAGCATAAATACACGGCACACACAAATAATAGAACCTCATAAGTGACCAACTTGGAACGCTCTACATAGGCAACAACTCCTCATGCCACACAAATAGTGCTCTACATGAAAGACTTGACTCAAAATTGGTTCCAATAGAGTTTGACATTAGCATGTTTCTAAGCTTATGGCACAATACCCTAATAAGCATAAAAATAGATGGCACACACATATAATAGAACCTCATATGTGACCAACTTGGAACACTCTACATAAGCAACAACTCATCATGCCACACAAATAGTGCTCCGCTAGACTTCAGTGTTATCCGTGGCTTAGCCCACAGGCCGTATTATAATATAAAAATAAAAAGAATAATTCCTTCCATGATGTAAAAAACACCCTACCTGTCAAATAATAATTATATTACACACAACACTGACACAGTTCAGAACTTTATATGAGCAAACGTCAGGCGCACAATAAACGAATCAAACATGTTTTCATTTACATTGCGGATCAAAGCAAAATTTACAACTTGTCGGCTCATTATTCATTGTGCAGAAATTAACGCTAACAATAAAATCAAAGTAATTTAACAATTTAAATTTTCAATTGTCATTTATCATAATATTTTGAGAACAAAGTAAAAATAACGAGAATAAAGTCGAAGCATTATGAGTTTAAAGTCGTAATATTATGAGAATAAATCTAAAAGAAAGTGATGTGGTGGACAACAGCAAAGTGGAGCGTCTGGGTTTTTACATACAAAACCACTAACCAGGGAGATAACTTGGCTATGCAACCGAGCTGAATTTGTGGGAAGTTTTTGCTAGTTCTCTGTTCATAAATGAGGTGTGCATTAGTACAGGAATTTTTAACATGTGGACGCCTGTCAAGAGAGACGCGAGATATAGAATCGCACTCAAGTGAAGCGAAAAATAACTGGAACTGCTGTGGATTATATAAGTCCGTATCAAGGTATTGTATGTGGTAACATCCCCTCAGTTATAGTATTGATTAGAGAGGAAAACCCAACAACAACGCCGAGCGAGACTGCTCAAATGTCTCATTCTTTCTCCTGAATAAATTGCATTTCCTACATTACCGCTGCAGTGTCCGGATATTGATAACTCTGTGCTGATATACCAAAAGACAAAGAATTTCTTTATTGCTAAATCCTATCCTAAAGTATGATTTAACTACATCCTCCACATCCATCTCTTGCATTAAAGAAGCTGCTGGCTCGGCGTCCGTTCTATCATTGTGATGATGCTCTGTTTAGCCTAATATTGAGATATTTTACTTTATTCTCACAATGCTAAGACTTTATTCTAATAATTTTTACTTTATTCTCAAATTCTCAAAGTTTTATCGCTTGATTAAGGGTAAGAGAGTGTTTTTCCCCTTTTGCTCTGGTGTGCAGATTAAGTACAATAATTTGACAAGTTCATTGTCATTTGGTTTTAAACCATTTAAAAATCAAGGCACCCCAAAGAGGCTTTTTAAACGCAGCAGTTTAACTCCACGCACATGACATGGAAATGTGAACCAGCACGGGCAAAGCTCATATAAAGGCAGTCATTTTTGTTTGACTTTAATGTGAGATTTATCATTTTAAAACCTTTGTATTGTGCTTTTTAGGCTTGTAGCTCACTGTACTGCTATTTTGAGTTGTGTCTGAGGAAATTCCAGTGCAATAAACATTCTTTATTCCCACACACCAACTCCCAACTAACCCTGAATAACCGAACAAGATGACTGGCACATGCATTAAAATATACTTGGTGTGTGGATTATTAAAAACAAATGTAGCCTGCTTTGTTGCATTTGTACCCTGATATAATTAACATTAAGACTTGCTTTTTTTTTTCTTCTCATTGAAAAAAAAAAAAAAAAAAAACATCTGGGGCTATTAACAAAAGATCCGGGCCTTCAGCCCTATCTGCCAGGGTCTTGCTATGCTGGCGCTACACATGAAAGACTCGACTTACAATTGGTTTCAATTGAGTTTGAGATTGGCATGTTTCTAGCTAATGGTGCAATACCCTAATAAGCATAAAAATACATGGAACACACATATAATGGAACCTCATAAGTGACAACTTGGAACGCTCTACATCTACATATAGGCAACAACTCCTTATGCCACACAAATAGCGCTTCATATGAAATACTCGACTCGCAATTGGTTCCAAAAGAGTTTGACATTAGCATGTTGGTAAGCTAATGGCGCAATACCCTAATAAGCATAAAAATACATGGCACACACATATAATGGAACCTCATAAGTGACCAACTTGGAATGGTCAACATAGGCAACAACTCCTCATGCCACACAAGTAGTGGTCTACATGTAAGACTTGAATCTCAATACTCTAAGAAGCACAAAAATGCATGGCTTACACAAGTAATGGGTGAAATAAATTACACTATATTTTTTAAACAATACTTTTGATTATTGGATGAAATATAAGATTTGTTTTATACAAATCTCTCACCTCATCCACCATCTTGGATTTCATTATTCACAGAGCTTGTCGCAATGCATTTGGAGATTGCCTGCTTTGTGAATTATACATGAGATGCTGCTTAAGTATTTTGCTAAAACAAGGGATCTTAGAGGTCAGCATAATTAAGTTGCCTACCATTTGGAACAGCCTTTGCATTGGGAGCACATTTGTAGGCAGCTTTCTAGGATTTAGAACAAAAAAAATTCCATCTTTGATAATCTCAACCATCGTATTTAGGTTGCCCATCACATTTGATATCTGATTTGATTATTTCTTTATTGCCTCTTCTCTAAATCTAATTTTAGCTGACATTTCTTTGCACTGTAACGAGGTATGACCTTTGAAAAGGACACATCCTGCACACAAACAGCAGTTTCAACAGCACGTTCAGATGGGTGTAACCCCTTTCTGCTTTCTTGGGCCTTGATGTGTTTGTCGTCAGCATCTTCTCGTGTCTGACCATCCCACATTGAATCCAAGAACAATAGAAATAATGAACATACAAACGAACGTGTGCTTGACGATTACAGTGTCTGGTTAGGAGCCAATGAAGCTAATGAAGGGATTATTCGGGAGCTAAACTCCCTCAAGGGAGTAAGACGGTGAACACACATCTTAGTTTGTTGTGCTCTATTTTCAAACTAACAGAGTGTGTGATTATTTTGCTTTCTGCTTTCATACTCTCACTTAAAGGAAAATTCAGGGTTCAATACAAATTATGCCTAATCGACAGCAATTGTGCCATAATGTTGATTACCACAAAAATTAATTATGGCTTGTCCTTTCATTTCATTTCTACTCTTCTAGGTAGATGAACTTCTAGTTCACACTGAAATCATGCTAACATGCATACTGTTTGCATATTGTGGCTATATTTAAGTGCCTCACTGTAACCCAGATTTCTGCTTTATTTGTATTTTTTTTTTAAGGAAGTATGGACAAGTAGATATACATTTTTGTGGTAATCAGCATTATGCCACAAATGCTGTTGAAAGAGCTTAACTTGAATTGAACCCGAAATATTTCTTTAAACCTCATTTTGTATTACTTCAAGGAAAAGTTCAACCAAAAATTAAACTTCATCATTTACTCACCCTCATGTAATTACACATCCCTATGACCTTCCTTTTTCGGTGGAACACAAAAAGAGTCCATATGACTTTTATAAGTGTATTAAACTATAGCTCTTGTGAGGAACAGTGTTGGGAAAGCTACACAGAATATGTAGCAAGCTAAGCTACCAGCTACTCAACATAAAAATTAGTAAAGCTAAGCTAAAAGCTACACTTCAGAGAAAGTAGCAAGTTACACTACAATCTACACACAAAAAATAGCTTTCTACATTTAAGCTACTTCATATTTTTTCACGGAGAATACTGTCATAGACAGAGCATCTAAAAGGTGTATTCACATGACGTTTATCAAAGCCATGGTACAGTTTAGTGCAATACAGTATACAACTTTACAGTATGGTGCAAAACGTACAGTATGTGCATGTAAAAAAAACAAAAAAACATGTAAATTCATATTTAGACATGCTACCTATACAAACGTATGTGTTCAACATGTAAAATCACTATTTTTACATTGTATTTTTCATATTTATACTACTACCTCTACAAACTCATACCCATTTGAGCATAATTTCCTTGGCACATTGCTGTATAAACATTGCTGCACATATACTATTCATCTTATCTTGTAATTTGTCTTGCTGTTGTATTTCTGTGTGTACTGGAAGCTTCTGATCAGAAGCCAAATTTCTTGTGTGTGTGAGCACATTTGGGCAATAAAAATATGATATCTGATGGTATCAGATGGTAATACCATGGAACTTTGAGATACAATTACCATATTTACACTATATGGCAAAAGTTTGTGGACACCATATGTGCTTGATGAACATTTGATTTCAAAACCTTAGGCATCAATTTCCCCCTTTGCTGTAATAACAGCTTCCACTCTTTTGGGAAGGCTTTCCACTATACTGTATGTAGTAACATGGCTGCAGGGATTTGCTCTCATTCAGACACAAGGCTATCAGTGAGGTCAGGAACTGATGTTGGTTGATGGGGCCTGACTTACAGTTGCTGTTCCAGTTCACCCCAAAAGTGATCAGTGGGGTTCAGGTCTGGGCTTTGTGCAGGCCAGTCAATTTCTTCCACGCCAGACACAGTAAACCATTTCTTTATGGACCTCACTTTGTTCACAGGGGCATTGTCATGCTGGAACAGAAAAGGGCTATCCCCAAACAGTTGCCACAAATTTGGAAGCAAACAAAGCCCAAGCCATTACATAAAGAAACATTAAGATTTTTCTTTACTTGATTTAATGGAGTAACCAAATTCGTTAATTAGATGGGGGTGTCCACAAACTTTTGGCCATATAGTGTATGTACTATTCTGTATTTACATGGTGCTTCAAAGTGCTACAGTGGTAATTTGATATACGATTACCACATTCATATACAATTGAATGTACATGGTGCTTCAAAGTAATTCAAAAAATACAATGGTACTACTATGGTACTTCACGATGACTACCTTCATAAACCACGGTATTAACATTGTGCTCCCAGATAATGGTGCATGTCCAAAAAACATGTCAATGCCATGGTACTTTTTTATGTGTTTTCGTGTAGGCTACTAAGTCTTTGATACTCTTTCGTTGGTAAAATTACCTGCAGTGCAATTCAAACTTAATAAAGACCTTCTTCATCACTGGCAAATGATAGGATGCATTTACAGGTTTGGTTTCCATTGATTGTAGATCCACTGCAACCAGCATTATCTTTATTTTCTGTATTTTAAAATATTCCATGATCATGTTGGCAAGTGAGAGCGCACACCAAATGATTCAGCAGCACGCGCCTGATTCATTCAGATTGTATCGTGAACCGATTCAGACCGCTTTGCTATAACGTGTGACCAATTCATTGTAAAGAACCGACTCAGATGAGCGATTAATTTGTGAGTCAGACATCTTTAGTTCTGATTTAAAACTGGCGATAGTAAACACCGGTGTGATGTATGATGTAGCGGTGTAGCTTTTGTCAAAGCTACGTGCTACCTAATCAAAAATATAGCTTTGCTACTGAAAAGCTACTTGATTTAAAAACTAGCAAAGCTACCACCTCGCTACTCAAAAATGTAGTTAAGCTAATAGCTTCACTATTTGTAGCGAAGCTACTGCCCATCACTGGTGAGGAATAGTCTGGAATTTAGGCCACACCTACACTAATCTGCATAAAAATATGTTTGAAACCTATACTTTCAGTTTCCTAATATCATTGCTTTCCTACAGTATGCGGTTATAGTGAGTGTTTTTGAAAATGTCTTTCGGTGAAGGAAAACACCATTCTAGTGTGGATGAGAGGCGTAAACGTTGCGAAATGAATACATTTCAAACGAAAATGTTTGATTGTGGATGTAGCCTTGTATTAACAAAAATGTTATCCTCTCACATCTCTCAAATCTCAGTTGGATTCAAGTGCAACCAAAATGATTTAACAAATGTTTGATGTCAGTGATGATTGGTCATGAGACACACAAATACCGATGATATTTGCTGTCATATGGACTACTTTTATAATATTTTTTGTGCTGCTTTTTGTTGTTTTTAGAATATCCAAAAGCTTAAGCTGGTAGCTGTGTTTTTGAACATGGTAGGTGGTTTCCTGTCCTTAAAAGTCATTAAAATCCCATAAAAAGAGCTCTGTTAGTCAGTTAAACTGGCTAACTGCTTTGTCATTACACAATTTTTTGAATCTTCTTGATATGATATCTCCCATCATCAAGTTTTTCTTTATCCAATTCCCCATAGCAGTCAAAGTCCTTGAGAGTACATTTTCAATTGCACATTTGTTATTGTGCATGGGTCTAACCAGAATCAAGCCATGATGGACAGCTCACTTAGTCCCTTGGTTATTTAGCTGTCCTGATCCTCAAGACACCTTTTCATTAAAGTACATTGTCCAGATGAACTCTTCTATTGTGTGCTAAGAATAATAATGTCCTCAACTAAAAAACATAGCCCTTGTGTGTCTCAGTGGAGGCTACTTTAATAATCTCATTATCAATTTAATGAGATGATTAGAATGTCGAGGGCAAGCGGAGCAGGAGTGGGTGCGAGAAATTTCGTTTGAGGAACGGAAGGTTATTTTGCTTGCCAATTTTTATTTGTCCTCATTCCTATGTCTGAAGTGGGTGTCAGGACGTTCTCGGCAACTGGTTAGCTGCTTCCCTGCCTACATCCTGCGACACAGGAAATGGGTAGAACAGAAAGTGCGAGGATTCATAGGCTGAAGTTGCTATAGCAACAAGTCAGAGCAGCTAGTGCTGTTTTTCTATGTGGCACACAAGGGATGGCTAAGCAGATTCAGATTAGCCACATTAGCATATTCAAGCAACTGTCTTCAAAGTAGGCAACAAGTGGGTGTTTGTTTTTCACTCGGTTCTTTTCAAGAGCTTTCTAGGAAGCACACCTTGTCTTTCTGTGGCACTTACAGCTTCTATGCCAAGAGGTCCTTTTAAACTAAGCTTTTTCCAATTATGACCTCATTAGCTACTGAAACATGTATTCTGTGAGTACTTGAACACACCTTTTTTTGTGTGCCACTAGCATCACCAAATGAATTTTCAAAAATAGTCACTGTTTTCAGACAGATTCCAGAAAACTCCCCGTCCTCTATTGGTTGTACAAACTCTACACCTTTAGACTGATAGGGTACAACCTTATTCTCTTGTACAAGTAGCAGTTAGCTGTAATGATCATTGCTTTGCTGTCAGAAGGTACTGGGGAAAATTTAAAGTAAGGGAGGCACAGGTCAGGGATGGGCAGCCAGTAGGCTCGGGTCCCGTGGGCGGCACTGGGCGTAAGGATGCATCTGGGGGAATTGATTATCTGTCAGCCAGTCCTGTAGGATCTGAGCAGACCAGTGTTGGGGTATTACGTTTTTTTTTTTTTTAGCTTAAAGAGATAGTTTACTAAAAATTAATTATTTACTCGCCCTTATTTTGTTCCAAACCCGTATGACTTACTTTCTTTTGTGCTTTCTGTCTCTTATTTCCTTGCCGTTCGACTGTATTATACCAGAACTATCCCTGTAGACTTCACACAAACATCATTTAGAGCAGGGGTACTCAATAGGCAGACTCCGGTCCGAATCCGGACCAAAGGACACTTCAATCTGGTCTGAGATCTAAATCTTTGTGCTAGTTATCTGACACCTGGCTAAGTGATTGTGTAAGCATACGCGTATACGTGCCCAGAGCAGGAATAGTGTGTTCCACGCTCTCTAGAGCAGGAATAATACGCGTCCATGAGGTGCTGCATAAAGCCTGATTTGCCTTGAAACTGTGCATAGCTGCAGGCAGATACTGCCTTCTTTTGCCCAAACACATGTGGCAAGTTATAAAAACTCTTCAAAAATATATATTATATAATTTCATAGCCATATGACTACTGAATCCATGTAAGCTACGTATTATCCAGACCTTTGCTGGGAAGGAAATTTAGAGATCGGACCTCTTGGAACTTTAATTGAGTACCCCTGATTTAGAGACCTCTAAGTTATGCTTTAGTGTAATGCCTCCTACACCCCCCATGCATCTGCAAGCTCTGGTTTGAAAACATGCCTTATCTGCTTCATAGTCAATTGCCATTGTATTGAGTTTAGTGGCTTTTAAGGACCCTGGCAATCTTTGTCTCGATTTAATTTGTTGTCTTGAAAATGGCCAAGTCTCTGTTTATTGAATTGGTAGGACTGCAAGGTTGCGTATATCTGCACTTATTCCCTTAACTTTCAGCTGGTCGCCGCACATTCGTTGTTTTGCTCTCCTGTGTTTTCTTTATCACCTTGTCGCAAATAGTCAGTGTTGAAATAATTTAACTCTCTTTCATTTTCCTCTCTCTTTCTCTCCCTGCAGAAACTTGTCCAGGAACCCTCTGACAACTCTCTCATGGCAACTTTTCCAGTACCTCCAACTTTTTGAACTGTAAGTTATATGTTGTTTTCTCTTCCTGATTTATGTTCTTAAACCTCCATTGATTTTGCTGCGTTTAGTACTAGCGTTTGGCATTTTTTGCACTGTCCTCCATATTATCATGCATAGTTGGTCTTAGCGACTTTGAACATGTTTTTGTGTGAATCTCACAAAACCTCATGAAAGAACATATCTGGAAAATCATATATATATATATATATATATATATCACATATATATTTCTTTGTGACATTATTTTCATGACAATTTAGCAATTATTGCCTTCCAATTCTCATTACAATAATGTAAAACAATTTTATTCTTTTTACTGTAATGTGAATGTGAAAAAAAATATTTTATTCAAATTGTAAAGTAACCATCATGGTAGTATTTGTCGTGCCTTTAATTTATTGTTAAAAGGACAGTATAAAAAATTGCTTCATTAACGTAAAGAGAATTACCATTGAGACACATTACAGTAAATACAAGTTGCAGAGATAATGTGCTTAATTGTCATGAAAATAATGTCATTATGAAAAATAATAATAATAATAATTATCTTTATGGTCATAAAATAGGCTTAATTTTCTTTTTTGCACAATATAATTTCTTATTTTCTTTGGTAACACTTTACAGTGAAGTTCATGGACTAACAATGAACAACATATTTTTGCAGCATTTTTTTATTATCTTTTTTAATGTTAATTTATGAATTTAGAAATGTTCATGTTAGTTCATTATACTGTTCAATAACTAATGTCAACATACTGTATACAATGTTTAAGTAAAAAAAAACAAAAAAACTAAGTATATGTTGACATTAGCATTAGCCAAGATAAATAAATGCTTTATTGTTCATTGTGTTCATGTTAGTTAATGTAGTTAGCTTATGCTAACAAATACAACCTTATTGTAAAGTGTTACCTTTCTGATTGATTTTGCGTTGAAATGTGACCTGTACCAACGTTTTTTGAGATTCACCTCTGCATGCTTATCAGGCAATTTTGTTAAAATCCGTGTGTGCATCAGTGTGAGAAGAATCATTTGACAGTGTGAACCAGTTGCCAGGCCCTCGTCTCATGGATTATAGCAAATGAAGTAAAGCAATTTCATAATTATAGAGGTGTTACCACAGCCCTGTCCAGTGAATCAAAATACAAACAGCAATCAGCGGAGTGCATAGGGCTTTATCCATACAAGCATCTGCATATCCGTGTGTGTGAGTCTACAGTATGTGCTCATGTACGCATGACTAAACGTGATATTTTAAGCCAGGGAAGCATGACCGCTCCTCATAGGTGGCCCATCTTCTCTGCAGGGTTAGCATGCCCTTTGGAGATACTCCAAGGAGATGAGTTCTTTTGGATTTCCTGTGAGATATGGAAAATGTGTTGTCCTTAGTACAGTGAGGCACTAACATTTTGCACATGTACTTTCTTATCTATTCAGGTGGATAGTTGTCCTGTTACTGTATCTGTATCTGAGTACTTAAACTGTTTAGTTCCAGGTTAAAATTTTGAATTACAGATTTTCAGTATTGACTTTTTATTGGCGTTTGATCTCAACTATAAATATTTAGCAACTTACCACTTCAGTGGAAAAAAACAAACACTAAATAAATTGTCCTATATGTGAACATGGTTTTAAAGATGCATTACATACATCAATGGCAAATGATGGTATTTTGCTGACATTTTGACTTTTATTAATTTCTTGATATTCTGATATACGGCAACAATTTAGAAGGAATATATGCCTTTAACATATGAACTTAAGCAAGTCATGTGATTTGAAATGAGTAAATTAAATTCATGTGACCTAATACAGGTCATACTGGTAAATAATGGACTGTTGAAGCGGACATCCACTCCGAAGGGACAAGACAGCCATATTGCATGTTTGATATATGTACTGTTACATAATACAAGCACTTGTGCCATCTGCAAACCTCTGGAAGTTGTTATAATATCTTACTGATATTGTAAGGGTCTATCACTATACAGTATAAAGTATATAAATATTTTTTTGTACTTTGTACACTACACTATTTGTTTGTGACATATATAAATTACATGTGCAAACATGAAGCTGAGAATATATATCTTTTTTTTTTTTCAATCTAGTATATGTATTCATATATACCCATATATGGGATATGTGAAATTAATAGAAATATATGTCTTATACATGTGTAAACATATATGTTACATGTAGACTTACATTTTTTTGAAATATACAGTATGCTGCATATATGTATAAGTATATGTGACACTTGTTTTTATATCAGTGAAACCATAAATGAACATACATTATAGATTATATGTGTTTTACATGATTGCTGCATATAATATTTCTGTATAGAAAAAAAAAAAATGCTTGCTTCAAAGATCAAACCAATCAGAATGAATTTTAGCACATTTAGAGGCTGTTTGTTGATTCAAGTGCAGAGGTTCTCAAACAGAGGGCTTCAAATATTTGGACAGTGGGGGGCCTTAGCGTCAAAAATAACCTCTCTAGTACGCAATCACATGATCAAAGATAATTTAACATAGACTGTACAATAAGCAAATGGAATCATACCTTAAGCAAACTTACATGAGAGAAAGATCAAGCTGGTTGCCAAGCACTGAGCAAACCTTCTCGCTTCAAACGTACTGTAGTTGCTGGAATTTGCTGCTTATTTTCCTTTAATATAGCTAATAATGTGGCACTACATCTCCTGAATGAAAACGATGACACATAAGAACCACTGTGATGATATGCTTTTACTTGATTTCTGATCTGTGCGTTGATGCACTTTGAGTGCCTCTATTATCAGCCTGTGACAGACATTTGGTCGTCATGGAGCCAGTCCACTTGGGAGCACATCTGTTGATTAAAAACAGATAAGCTGAAAGACGCTTCTTTTCCTCTGACCTGCATGGAGCAGAAATCATCATTCTTTAAAGCATGAGGCTGTTTCTTGCTCATTTTGTGCCTCTTTGTATATTCATTTGACTTTAGTGAGCACACAAAGAAATGGTATTTGATTATAAAAACTTTTCATTCATTGTTGAATTGATAAAGAACGATCTGTTTACTTTTTTCATTAATAATAACAAATATTATTGTCAAACAGTATATCAAATTCAACCTGGTCTCTCAGAATCACGTTACTATACCTACATTTTTGCAAAATAATTTTTTAACTGCCTCGTTGTATGTACCGCTGCAGTTTCCTTGTGAAATAAACACAACAATAATTACTGTACTATTATTAACTTTCACACAAATCACTAGCAAAATGGCAGATTATCAATTCAGAAACACTTTCTGTTTGCCCTGTTCCTCACAAAATGCTATCATATGACATCTAAACACTTTTACTGTAGCGATACAGTTTAATGTTTGCATTTCATTGCAACCAACTACATTTACAAGCTTGTTCAACTGAGATTGAATTGTGCGGTACCTGAACTGATAGAGCGTTGCACAAATGTAAAGGTATGGGGTACGAGTCCCGATGAGTTGAGATGTGAGTCATATGTGTCATAGAAGCATAACAATATGACTTGGTTGCTTCAGAAATTGTGTTTTTATCTCCAAAAAAATTTTATGACACTATTGGTTAGGTTTAGGTTTAAAGGTTAAGGTAGGGAAGTAGGTTTTGTTGATTTATGACCCGATAGACCCTTAAAAACTGTTTTGGGTTTACTGCTGTAAGATGTGTAATGAACCCAGTAATGTCATTTTGCAAAAATGTTGCCACAGTCAAATCATTTTGGCTGGTTAAAATATTTAGAATGTGTTACAGATAGTTTCATTTGAGAGTAATCGATTTCAGTAAAGGCTGGCTGAGGACTTGGCTTCAATGCACAAGGGAAAGCACTTTTATAGAAAGCTAATCTTTAGTTGTGTACCCCAAAGTGGCCTGTTGTTTAAGCTATAAAGATGTCTGCCAGTTCAATTACAACCATGGTTTTGATATATGAAGTTCATCCTATGCTACTAAGTACTTGGTATAGATGTACAGTACACAAAGGCCTGTGTAACTTTGAGAAGCACACTTGGAATACTTGGATGTATCCATCACCGCGCTGCCAAGATTTAAAACGCAGGCTGTGGAAATCACACTACTTCTGCAGCCAGTGCTGTCTCTCTCCTCAAAAACTTATGCAAACACCTGCAAAACCTGTCTTAGCGTGGATGCAAGTGTTTGTCCGCACCCACACGCTAGTGTGCTCACACATGTAATTGCTGTCAGTTTTTCTTCTTGACGGCCGTGAGGTGAGAAGGGTGGTGTGTGTGTGTGTGTGTGTGTGTACATCTTAGGACTGTTGATGTAATCACAGTGAAGGAGAACGACCTGAGTGAGTAAGTCAACCCACTACGAATCCCCTGCTTCCTTATCACCATGGCTAGCACAAAGAGCATGTGTCAATCTCCCATGCCTCTTATGAAAACCCATGTCACAAATTAGAGAGAAAGATAGGGCGAGGAAGGCACGCTGAAGGAGGAATGGTAATTTTATGTTTTCTGAAGAAAATGTGAGTGGTGCTTGCTTTTGCAAAACTTGCCGTCATGATGCTGCAGTTTTGTGGGTAGTTGCCAGGGGTGGTATGTGGTCACTAAGGTGTTCTGAATGGTTGTTAAAATGTTGCTAGGATGTTCAGAGTGATTGGTAGGTGGTCAAAAAAGTTCACCCCCATGTCTACACCATGATATTCTGGTCCTAGACATGGCTTGTGTCCCTCCCCAGTGTAAGTCTATGGGATTTTTAGCTCGTTTTATCGTCTACCAGGCAGTGAATTGTAAGTCCAGTTGCTTAGAAAAGTAATAGGACATATTTCTTCAACAAAACCATAAGATTTGGTGTGGGATGAGTTACATGCCAAAACAATGTGGGATGAGTTGCTGAATTAGGAAGAGTTTAATACTTAGTTAGGGGTTTTGTTTAATCATAGAAGTATAATATAAAAATATTTGATTGCAGAATGCTGCATTTGACCAATCAGAATCAGTTATAGAGATCCGTGTAATAAGAACATAGTAATCATTCAATACCATGTTAAGAGAAGAATGTTATTATTATCTGAAACAAACACTGTACCATGGTACCGTCAATGTACTTTTTTGTATATATTTACAGTATATATACTGTACTGTATATACTGTTGTAGGAAGCTCTTGGTTTTATCAAGAGAATGAGGAAGCAGAAGCCAGGTAATCAGTCCACATTCTCTCGTTTTTATTTTGGTTTACACTTTTCAGTGCAGACAGAAATTCACACACTACAACACAGAAAGGCGTGTGTCACTCCTCTCCCATCTGTGGCTCTCAGCTCCCCTTTATCTTTCTGTCACCTCTCACTGCAACACAGAACAGCTGTTTAGGAAAATTGCCCACAGGTGTAACTCCTTACAGCTCTCATCTCCCGGTCTCGCTTTCGATTCACAAGCCGGCGCTCGAACATGCCCCCACTTCCACATACCCCCCAGCCTGCCCGCTACTCCCCCCCCCCCCATTCTGAGAGAGGAAGACCGTGACAGTCATCTGCGCCCCCGGTCTGTGGACCACATCGAACTTAAACGGCTTCAGAGCCAGGTACCAATGGGTGATCCACGTGTTGGTATCCTTCATGCGATGGAGTCACTGGAGTGGGGCGTGGTCTGAACAGAGGGTGAAAGTCCATCCCAGGAGGTAATATCGAAGGGTAAGGACTGCCCACTTGATGGTCAGACACTCCTGCTCAATGGTGCTGTACCTCAACTCTCTTACCGGCTGCTGTACATCACCATACCACCTGGGACAACAAAGCTCCCAACACCCCATCCTACACGTCTGTCTGTAAAACAAAAGGGAGAGAGAAATCAGGAGAGTGTAGAAGCAGCCCACCACAAAGTGCAGCTTTCACTAAAAAAAGCCTGTTGGCACAGCTCCGTCCACTGGACCAGATCTAGCGCTCCCTTTTTAGTGAGATCAGTCAATGGGCTGGTGACAGTCGAATAGTTAGGCACAACCATTACCTATGGTAATAGCTAGTCAGCCTCAGGAACTGTCTTACCTCCTTTTTGGTCTTGGGTCTTGGGCAGGCCGCAATCGCTGTGGTCTTATCAATTTGGGGATGCATCTACCCATGTCCCAAGTGGAAGCCGTACCGTACTTCCACCCGCCCAATTGCACACTTCCTTGGGTTTGCTGTGAGCCCCGCCAGCCGCAGCGATCTCAGGACAGCCTTTAGATGCTGCATTTGCTGCTGCCAAACATTACTATAAATAATGATGTCATTCAGATGAGCAGCATCATACACAGCATGTGGGCATACAGTAGGATTCTGTCCATGAGCCTCTGAAACGTAGCTGGAGCCCCAAACAAACCAAACGGAAGGGTCACAAATTAGTGTAAACCAAACAGAGTGGAAAATGCAGTTTTCTCAAAAGACATGGGAGTCACGGGGATCTGCCAATATCCCTTTGTCAAACCCTGTGTCGAATAAAAGCAAGCCGTGCCTAACCAATCTAGCAGATCGTCAATACGAGGCATTGGATACGTGTCAAATTTAGACATCACATTGACTTTTTGAAAATCCACACAGAACTCTACCGACCCATTAGCCTTAGGTACTAGAACCACCGAGCTGGACCAGTCACTGTGGGATTCCTCTATTATTCCCATATTGAGCATGGCCTTAAGTTCCTCCCGTACTACTTGTTCCCTATCTGTCACTCACTCGACGTTGTGTCGATGTAGTGACACTAGGGGTCACTCTTGGGAACCCGAGACACCTCTGGTCTTTGCTAAAAGGCCAATGAAAATTGGCGAGTGGTATTTGCATGCCACTCCCCCGGACATATGGGTATAAAAGGAGCTGGTATGCAACCACTCATTCAGATTTTCTCTTCGGAGCCGAACGGTCATGCTCATTGAACTGAATACTACTGTTCATTCACCTCTGCTGGATCTGACGGTGCATTTCAGCGGCTTCTCCCTCCTCTGCACTGGTGCACTGCAGAGAATGCCCCTGGGCGCTTCGGCAGAAAAACTAGAGAGTATATTTTCTGAAAGAGCTTTTTTCCCCTCTAAAATGGTATATAATTCTCTAAAAGAGCGCACACACGGAACGTCTTTTTAAAGACGCGTCTTTTTAAAGATGCCTTTCTGATTGTGTGTTAATCCTGGTTGCGGTTGTTATCTCTCAACTTCGGACGGTCATGATAGCTGTCTTTCGTGTCTGGGCGCGACCCACACGGAGGCAGCGTTTGTGAATGGTTCATGTTCTCACTGCGAGGACATGACCATGGCAATGTTGCGGTCGCGGCTTGCTTTCGTAAGAAAGCAAGCTGCCCCAGTGGCTCCCCGCCTCGGTCCTTCTACCTACGGGTATGAGGCCAGCGCGGCTAGCACTGGGGGCGATTTGGGGACCCCAATGGGATCGTCTCCGTCGGGTATCCCCCAGCGGACCTCCCATTCCCCAGCCCCAATTGGGCTTCCGAATTAGTTCGCTGGCTCGTCTCATGGCGAGTCTGGCTTCTTGTTCGGAGCCCGTGAAAATTATGAGCTCTCGAGCGCAGCATCGGAGAGTGGGCTTGTCCAGTCGGATGCATAAGCCTCAGCTGGGCTTCCCCCTTCGGGGACGATCACCCAGTCACACGCCGATGCCGAAATGATGGACATGCTTTCCCAGGCGGCCGTGAGCGTCGGGTTAGAGTGGAACCCTCCGCTCTCCCCTGAACCCTCGCGGCTTGATAATTGGTTTCTGGGCTCCGCTCCAATGCCATTCTTCCCGGAAGTGCATGAGGAGCTGATGAAGTCATGGGAGGCACCTTTTACTGCCTGGCCCTGACTCCGCAGTTCCCCCACTCTCACTACCCTCGATGGCGGAGCGGCCAAGGGCTATACGGGCGATTCCCCTGGTGGATTCCCCCGCAGAGCGCCGCCACCTGGCATGGACACCCTAAGCTCCCATCCAAGCCCTGTAGGCTCACATCGTCCCTGATGGCTAAAGCCTGCAGTGCTGCTGGACAATCCACCTCTGCCCTGCACGCCATAGCTCTCCTGCAGGTCCACCAAGCCAAGGCACTGAAAGAACTGCACGAGGGCAGTTCCACCCCAGATTTGATGCAGGAACTGCGCTCGGTGATGACCTCGCTCTCCGGATGATGAAGGTGACAGCACGGTCTCTCGGGTGGACGATGGCCACACTAGTGGTCCAGGAGTGCCACCTTTGGCTCAACCTGGTCGAGATGGGCAAGGCCAACAAGACACGGTCCTTGCTGCCCCCATTTCCCAGGCGGGCCTATTCGGCGACACCGTCGAGGACTTTGCCCAGCAGTTCTCGATGGTGAAGCAGCAGACGGAGGCAATCCGGCACATCCTGCCCCGGCGTGGCTCAAGATCCCGCACCCCATCTGCTCATCGCTAAGGGCATCCCCCTGCGGTGACTGCACCGGCTCCGCCGCAGCCTGCCCCTTCGGCCTGGCCCCGGCATGGAGCCCACCGCAGGAAGCCGACTCCACCCGTCTCACAGCCGGCGCCGAAGAACCCACGGAGGTCCTCGAAGTGCCCCTGAGACGGGCGACCCAGGGACGAGGGAACCCACTCATGTGGAGCTGGTAGGAAGACCACTCCATCCCCCGGTGGAGGGCCGGGTGGAAAATCTTTTGTTGCCTTTTTGTTTGATTTCGCCGCATGCCCAAGTGGCTGCGGTACCCAACAGTTCAGCAAAAGAGTGGCTTCCTTCCTCCCTGGGTTACATACCGTCACCACGACTACCATCCACAGGCTTTTTCTTGCAGGATTGGCAATCCAGCGGTTCCACTAAAACTTTTTCAGAGGCTCCTGGGGCATATGGCATCCTCGGCGGTGGCCACCCTGCTCGGGTTGATGCATATGAGGCCGCTTCAGCACTGGCTCCAGACTCAAGTCCCGAGATGGGCATGGCGCCACGGGACACATCGCGTGGCCATCACATCAGTCTGTCACCGTCTTTTCAGCCCTTGGACCGACCTCTCGTTTCTACGAGCAGGTGTTCCTCTAGAACTGGTCTCCAGGCACATCATGGTCATGACAGGTGCCTCCAAAATGGGCTGGGGCACTGTTTGCAACAGGCACACAGCCGCAAGCCTCTGGACGGGCCCGCGACTGCATTGGCACATCAACTGCCTCGAGTTGTTAGCAATTCTGCTCGCCCTGCGGAGGTTCCGGCCATTGATCTAGGGCAAGCACCTGTTAGTTTGGACAGACAGCACGGCAACGGTAGCATATGTCAACTGCCAAGGCGGTCTGCGCTCTCATTGTATGTCACAACTCGCCCGCCGTCTCCTCCTCTGTAGTCAGCAGCACTTCAAGTCACTGCGAGCCACTTACATAGTGGGCAACCTAAACACTACAGTGGATGCGCTGTCATGGCAGGTTACCCTCAGGGGAGAGTGGAGACTCCACCCTCAGGTGGTCCAGCTGATTTGGAGTCGATTCGGATGGGCACAGGTGGACCTGTTCGCCTCCCAAGAATCCTCACACTGCCTGCTCTGGTACGCCCTCACCAAGGCTCCCCTCGGCATAGACGCAATGGCACACAGCTGGCCCCCTGGCCTACGCAAATATGCGTTTCCCCCAGTGAGCCTGCTTGAACAGACCCTCTGCAAGGTCAGGGAGGACGAGGAGCAGGTCATCCTGGTAGCACCCTACTGGCCCACCCAGACGTGGTTCTCGGACCTCACGCTCCTCACGACAGCTCCCCCCTGGAGAATTCCCCTGAGGAAGGACCTTCTTTCTCAGGGACGGGGCACCCTCTGGCACCCACACCCAGACCTCTGGAATCTCCATGTCTGGCTCATGGACGGGATGTGGAAGACCTAAGCGGTCTACCACTCATGGTGGTAGACATGATCACTCAGGCTAGGGCCCCCTCTACGAGGCACCTGTATGCATTTAAGTGGCGTCTGTTCGCTAAGTGGTGTTCTTCCCGACGGGAAGACTCCTAGAGATGCGCTGTCGGATCAGTGCTTTCCTTCCTGCAGGAGAGGCTGGAAGGGAGGCTGTCCTTGAAGGTGTACGTTGCTGCCATAGCAGCACACCACGACGCAGTCGACGGTAAGTCCTTAGGGAAGCATGACCTGATCATCAGGTTCCTAAGAGGCACCAGGAGGCTGAATACCTCCAGACCGTGCCTTGTTCCCTCATGGGATCTCTCTGTAGTTCTTCACGGTCTACAGAGAGCCCCCTTTGAGCCTTTGCAGTCAGCCGAGCTTAAGGCACTCTCCTTGAAGACTGCCCTCCTGACTGCGCTCACTTCCATCAAGACGGTAGGTGACCTGCAAGCGTTCTCTGTCAGCGAAACGTGCCTTGAGTTTGGTCCGGGTTACTCTGATGTGATCCTGAGACCCCGACAGGGCTATGTGCCCAAGGTACCCACCACCCCTTTTAGGGACCAGGTGGTGAACCTGCAAGCGCTGCCCCAGGAGGAGGCAGACCCAGCCCTGTCATTGCTGTGTCCTGAGTGCACTTTACGCATCTATTTGGATTGCACGCAGAGCTTTAGAATCTCTGAGCGGCTCTTTGTCTGCTTTGGTGCACAGCAGAAAGGAAGCGCTGTCTCCAAGCAGAGGATCACCCACTGGCTCATTGACGCCATAACTATGGCATATCTCGCCAGAGCATGCCGTCCCAGGAAGGGCTACGAGCCCATTCTATGAGGTGTAGCGGCTTCCTGGGCCCTGGCTAGAGGTGCCTCTCTAACAGACATTTGCAGAGCAGAGGGCTGGGCAACACCCAATACCTTTGCAAGGTTCTACAACCTCCGGGTGGAACCGGTTTTTTTCCCAGGTAGTGGCAAGCAACACAAGCGGATAAGCCCGGGACAGCTGGCCGGGTGTATCGCTTGCACATAGTGCCTTCCACGTCCCTTGGAGCTGAAGACGTGCACCATTAATTCCCAGTAGTGTTCACAAAATTTGTTCCCTGGTTGACTTCCTCCGAGCCCTGTGGCAGTCGAGTTTTCGGAGAGACTCGCTGACGGCCCAGTACATGTGCTAATTAAGAGTCCTGTTCTGGGGTAGGTGCTCCACATGTGGCGGTTCCCTGTAAGGCTAACCCCATGTGATATATATCTTCCGCTAATTCGTTTCCCTGTTGGCAAACTGCATCTTACTTGGGCAGAGCCCCTCTGCCCCAGTCTCCATGTTTGTAGTAACTCCTCCCCCATTGGGCAGGATCTACCTTGAAGACTCTCCACATGGTTGGAAAGACCATGTGATGTGTTCTTCCACTTAAATATCCCCCCTCCCTTTGGGCGAGGTGTGGTCTCCGCTGTGTCCTCCCCTTGGGAGGGACACCCCCTGACTAGACCTGGCGGCCCAGTCAGATAATCCCCCTTCTTTTTTAGGGAATGGAAAAAAAGAAGGGGAAAAGAGGCCATGACTGGGTTAAGCCTGTCTCCATCTTTTGGGTAGTCGACTTGTAGTTCGACACTCATAACTATGTTGGGGGAGGTTACGTGTCGACCTAGTGTGCTGGCTATGAGGCACACAGTAGTCTGCCCACCACACACCGCCAGTTCACATAACACAGTTCAGCCAGCTGTGGCGTTTCGTATAGTGACCCCTAGTGTCACTACATCGACACAACGTCGAGTGAGTGACAGATAGGGAATGTCATGGTTACTTGTGTAACCTCCGTTCCCTGATGGAGGGAACAATATGTTGTGTCCCTCCTGCCACAACGCTGAACTATCTGCTGAAATGGCCGGACCTTATATTGGCTCCTCAGCATAAAACCTGAATGAGTGGTTGCATACCAGCTCCTTTTATACCCATATGTCTGGGGGAGTGGCATGCAAATACCACTCGCCAATTTTCATTGGCCTTTTATCAAAGACCTGAGGTGTCTCGGGCTCCCAAGAGTGACCCCTAGTGTCACTACATTGACACAACGTCTTGTTCCCTCCATCAGGGAACAGAGATTACACAAGTAACCATGATGTTTCTTGTGCTCGGGTAAACGGTAGGGATGTGTACGTACCACCACCCCTGGGGTCACCTCAATGTGGTGTTCTATGAGATTCGTGCAACCAGGCAAAGGCGAAAAACAAGTCAGAAAACTCTCTTTGCAACTTGCCCACCTCCGAGATTTGGGATGGTGAGAGGTGGTCTCCACAAGGGACCGGGGTGATTTGATTTTGGGTTTTTAAATTCACCTACAGTCCTAGCTCCTCTGTCTCTGGAATCAGCATTGCCAAAGCCACAGGTACCTACTCTCTCCAATGTTTTACGAGATTGAGGTGGTATACCTGCCGCGCTCCACCTCTATTTGTTAGTTTTACCTCATAGTCGAAGTCTAACTCGCCGTGTGAACACAAAGTACCCTTGCCACTTGGCGAATAATTTGGAGCTTGATGTGGGCAGCAATACAAGTACTTTATCTCCTGGTGCGAACTCCCGCAGCCGAGTACCCCTATTATACAGTTGGGACTGATGTTCTTGAACCTGTAGCAAATGCTCCTGTGATAACTGCCCTAGTGTGTGGAGTTTTTCTCTCAGTTCAAGAACATACTGAATTTTGTTTTTAGTCTGTGACGGTCCCTTCTCCCAATTTTCCTTTAGAACATCCAACATGCCACGCGGCCAACGTCCATACAGTAATTCAAATGTGGCGAATCTCGTGGAGGCTTGCAGGACCTTTCGAACTGCAAATAATAGGGGCTCGAGCCACTTATCCCGATTTCGAGCATCATCGTGAACAAACTTTCGGATCTTGTTCTTTTTTTTCCCTTTTATCGCAATTTGGAATGCCCAATTCCCACTACTTAGTAGTCCTCGTGGTGGAGCGGTTACTCACCTTAATCCGGGTGGCAGAGGACAAGTCTCAGTTGCCTATGCTTCTGAGACCGCCAATACACGCATCTTATCACGTGGCTCGTTGTGCATGACACCGTGGAGACTGCACATATGGAGGCTCATGCTACCATCCGCGATCCATGCACAACTTACCACGTTCCCCATTGAGAGCGAGAGCCACTAATCGCGACCACAAGGAGGTTACCCCATGTGATTCTACCCTCCCTAGCAACCAGCCCAATTTGGTTGCTTAGTAGACCTGGCTAGAGTCACTCAGCACAACCTGGATTCGAATTCGCAACTCCAGGGGTGGTAGTCAGTGTCAACCATCTGAGCTACCTAGGCCCAAATTTTAATCATGTTCTTAAGGGTTGATTAAATCGTTCGACCAGGCTGTCTGTCTGAGGATGGTACACACTGGTCCGAATTGATTTAATCCCCAGTAATTCGTAAAGTTTGTGTTAAGTGCGAGACATGAAAGTAGTGCCTTTTTAGATGTTCTTTAGATGTTGCGAAGAGGCACTGCTTCTGGATATCACGTTGCATAATCCACCAGGACTAATGCAATGCAATGTCTGCGTGCTGACCATTCTAATGGCCCGATGAGGTCCATCCCAATTCTTTTGAAGGGGACCCCAATCAGTGGTAGAGGGTGCAATGGCACTTTTGGGTTGGCTGGTGGATTCACCAGTTGACTTTCACGGCAAGTTGCACACCATCTACGAACATCCCCGTGAATGCCCGGCCAGTAGAAATGGGCCATAAGATGGTTTAGTGTTTTCTATTGCCCTAAGTGGCCTGCCATTGGATTATGATAAGCTGCCTGGAATAACATTTCCCGACGGCTCTTTGGCACTAACAACTGGGTTGTATCTTCCTTTGTCTGAGGGTCCTGCATCACCCAATACAACTGGTCTTTTATAATTGCAAAATATGGGTATGAGAGGGCAACCACAGGCAGAAGTTGTTGCCCATCGATTACTCTCACTTGGTCAAGAGTGTGCTTAAGGGTTTCGTCTTGCATCTGCAGAGTTGAGCTCTCCACCTCCCTTTTGTCATTCTGATGCAGAGCTGACACGGAAGGCCCTGGCAATGCCTCCTAAGCCAATATGCTACAAATCCAACACCGTATTATTCTGTTGCAGGACCCATCCACACATATTCCTTTCAATATGAATGCCGGAATGCCGGCCAATTGGTCCCCAATATTAGTGGATGGGTGAGGCGTGGACTAACCACAGCCTCAATACTATGCTTTTGTCCCTGGAAATGAATTTTGACATCCACTAAAGGGTATTCATGCACATCCCATATACACACCTCACCCTCATTCTCCGTGCTGTATCCAAAGCCTCATCTTGAACCAGGCATTGGTGGATTGAGGTTTTATTACATCCTGAATCCACCAAGGCTTGGTATGTACCCCGTTGAATACTCACTGGTATCCTGTACATCCCTGCTTGATCAGGGGCAGCCTGTGGCACATCAGGGACCTGAACCAACACCCCCACCTCCATCCTGGCATTGGTCCTGAAAGTGTCCGGGTTCCCCACATCACCAGCAGACTGGCCCAGGCTTCCCCTCCACACCCCTGGCAGCGTAGTCACCAACCTGCAGGGAAGAAGAGAGAGACAGAGAGGGAGCCGGCGGGTTAGGAAAACCCAGAGAATGGAACACCAGTTTTAGAGGGATGCAGCCCCATTTACGGGGTGCAGGTACGGGAAAAGGTGAAGAGGAGGGGGCAGGAAGAGAGGAGACAGGAGGGATAGGGAGAGAAGGGTCCTCAGCCAACTGGATTGCCTCCATCAGCGATGCCAGCAGTGGCACTGCACTCAGCTGATCCTTTCAGTAATCTGCTGATTAACTGCTCCAGTACCACGAGATCGATGACAGCTTAGGCGTCATGATCCTCTGCCAGCAGCCACCTTTGACAGGCATCACAGAGCTTTTGGGCAAAGGCAAACGGACAACCGAATTTGCTGTACGGCAGAATGCGAAAGCATCGCCAGTGTTTTTCAGGGTTGAGGCCGACCCGCTGCGAGATCGCCCATTTTAAGTCTGCGTACTCCAGGATGTTCGCGACCGGAAGTTGTTGGGCTGTTGGGCTTTCCTGGACAGCAAGGGCAGCTCCCCTTTATCTCCCTGTCGCCTCTCACTGCAACACAGAAAAGCTTGTTGCCCACAGGTGAAAATTGCCCACAGGTGTAACTCTTTATCGCTCTCATCTCCCGGTCTCTCTCTCCATTCACAAGCCGGTGCTCGAACATTCCCCTACCTCCACCTCCACAACTGTATATATATATATATATATATATATCAGCCACAACATTAAAACCACCTGCCTAATATTGTGTAGGTCCCCCTCGTGCCACCAAAACAGCGCCAACCCTCATCTCAGAATAGCATTCTGAGATGCTATTCTTCTCACCACAGTTGTACAGAGCAGTTATCTGAGTTACCGTAGACTTTGTCAGTTCGAACCAGTCTGGCCATTCTCTGTTGACCTATCTCATCAACAAGGCATTACTGTCCACAGAACTGCCACTCACTGAATGTTTTTTTGTTTTGTTTTTGGCACCAATCGGAGTAAACTCTATAGACTGTTGTGCATGAAAATCCCAGGAGATCAGCAGTTACAGAAATACTCAAACCAGCCCATCTGGCACCAACAATCATGCCACGGTCCACTGAGATAACTTTTTTCCCCATTCTGATGGTTGATGTGAACATTAACTGAAGCTCCTGACCCATATATGCATGATTATATGCACTGCACTGCTGCCACATGATTGGCTGATTAGTAATCACATGGAAGATTGTTGGTGTCAGACGGGCTGGTTTGAGTATTTCTGTAACTGCTGATTTTCATGCACAAAATTCTCTAGAGTTTACTCAGAATGGTGCCAAAAACAAAAAAACATCCAGTGAGAGGCAGTTCTGCGGATGGAAATGCCTTGTTGGTGAGAGAGGTCAACAGAGACTGGCCGGACTGGTTCGAACTGACAAAGTCTATGGTAACTCAGATAACCACTCTGTACAATTGTGGTGAGAAGAATAGCATGAGGCACAAGGGGAAGCTACACAAAATAAGTGGTTTTAATGTTGTGGCTGATCGGTGTGTGTATATATATATATATATATATATATATATATATATATATATATATATATATATATATATATATATATACACTGGTGGCCAAAAGTTTGGAATAATGTACAGATTTTGTTCTTATGGAAAGATATTGCTACTTTTATTCACCAAAGTGGCATTCAACTGATCACAATGTATAGTCAGCACATGTGAGGCATCTATTTCTCAAACTAGATACTCTGATGTACTTATCCTCTTGTTGTACATCCACATCTCTTTCTGTCCTTGTTAGAGCCAGTTGTCCTTTGTCTTTGAAGATACACCTTTGTATGAAATCTTCAGTTTTTTTTTTTTTTTTTTTTGGGCAATTTCAAGCATTGTATAGCATTCATTCCTCAAAACAATGATTGACTGACGAGTTTCTAGAGAAAGCTGCTTCTTTTTTGCCATTTTTGACCTAATATTGACCTTAAGACATCCCAGTCTATTGCATACTGTGGCAAACACAAAGACAATGTTAAGCTTCATTTAACGTACCAAATAGTTTTCAGCTATATTTGATATAATGGCAAGTGATTTTCTAGCACCAAATTAGAAATTTAGCTTGATTATGCAAGGATAAGGTGTTGGAGTGATGGCTGCTGGAAATGGGGCCTGTCTAGATTTGATCAAAAAGGACTTTTTTCAAATAGTGATGGTGCTGTTTTTTACATCAGTAATGTCCTTATTATACTTTGTGATCAGTTGAATGCCACTTTGGTGAATTAAAGTACCAATTTCCTTCCGAAACAGCATAATCTGTACATTATTCCAAATTTTGGCCACCAGTGTGTGTGTGTGTGTATATATATATATATATATATATATATATATATATATATATATATATATATATATATACACACAAACACACACACACACACACATTATATAAGGGATAATCTACAGTTAGCCGGTCATTATCGCAAAATAAATCCAGACAGGGTCTTGCAATGCCCTGAAGGGGTTTATTTTGCGACAATGAGCAGCTCTAGAATATCCTATTTATTACATGGCTACTTACAAAATAAATAAGTAATCAGACATTAATTATTTGAGTTACAAAAAATACATTATTATGTGAGAAGAAAGAGACCACAGAGTCTCCATAAGCGTCTGAATTTAACCTCTGTTTTGTGCCGGAGTTCTATTGTAGTTTATATTGCAAAAATGACTGTCTGACTTCTCAGTATCTTGCCTACATGAATAATTTCCTTAGAAATACAGTAAATAAATGAACATGAGTTGAAATTATTTTATTGGCTTACTTGTACAGATTGCAGAGTGATACGAGAAACAGGAAAGATGACTCGCAATACCCAGATGACCAGTAAAATATTATTTAGTGCCCGGATGTGCGGTCATTATTCAGAAGTATTTGACTGCGGGATCACGTGATTGACCAATCAGAATCATGTATTCCAGAGAGCTGTGTAATAAACATATAAAGCTGAACCAAAGCTGCATTTTCTTTAGGTTACTCCTCAGAGGCATTTCTTTTTATATATATATATATATATATATATATATATATATATATATATATATATATATATATATATATATTTAAATGCATACAAATGATAGAGTCCTCTCAAACTCACTGCATTTCTGCAATTTACACTGGTTGTCTCCTCAGGCTCTGGCCGTCCCAGAGGGGCTGAAGAGAAACAGTAAGAACTACAGTAATCAAGACAGATAGAGAAGTGAGATGGAGAAAACAGCTTTCAGCAGAAAATTGTGCCCTGAAATCAGATCTTCGCACAGACTATAATAAACAGAATGAATGACCATATTTAGTCTGCTTTGTATGATAACACAGCATAGGCAGGAGACTAGCCTAATCTCAGGTACAGAGATAGGCCAAGTGTGTCATCTATGTTTATTTGCCGCAAATCCAATTAGCCATTCATCGTAAATAATAAGCCTGCAGAGGAAACACAGGCAGAGCTGTAGTTTTCCATTTTCTCAATTATCTATTTTCAGACAACTTTCTTTTTTACTCCGAGAAACTGCAAAAAATTGAGACAGGCCTTTGAACATTTCTCTGATAAAATTGACCTCAACCACTCCCAACCTCCCTTTTTGTTATTTCCCTCTGGTGATTGCAATCTCAAGGCAAGCGTGAAGTATGCCTGGATGTTTGTCAACTTGCCTTGAGGTGATCTTGATTTTAAAGATGTCCGCTGATCCTTCATGACAAGTCCTTGATATCTCACATTGTCTGATTTTTATTGATGCGGAGAGTTGATGTTCGACAAAATTAAGGCAGAAAATATTTCATTGTCGTATGGCTGGAGCTTGACACATTGAGGGAATAGTTCATCCCAAAATTAACATTCTGCCACAATTACTCACCCTCATGCCATTCCAAACCCGTATACTGTTATTAATGTATTTTTGATTTAGATTTTTCTGTGGAACACAAAAATAGATTTTTTTGAAGACTATGTATGCAGTTCCAATAAACAAACAGTTCATTGTGACTGACTTTCAAGCTCCGAAAAAACGACAGAAAAAAACCAATAAACATTAAAAGTAGCCTGCATGTCTCGTACGCCATATTCCATGTCTTCTGAAGCCATACGACAGATTTGTGTGAGGAACTACCTAAAATTTAGGTTATTATTCACAGAAAATCTTCTCAAGTGAAGCTCTCAAATCTCATTTTCCATCTTGCATATTCAAGTATGGTTACGACAGATGAGAATAAATGGTGTTTTAATCCTGAATAAGATTTCAGACCTTTGGCAAAGTACTATTATTAGTGAACAAAAGCTGAATGCGAAGATTCTTCAAAATTTTTCCTTATGTGTTTCCGAGGAAAAAATAACAGCATACGGATTTGAAAAACATGAGGGTGAGGAAACATTTTATTTTCGTTTGAAATACTACTTTAAAGACTAACCATATACTGTAAGCATGCCTGCTTATGTGATTTTCTTGTCGTACTCCTTGTACGCTGCTGTACGGTATTTGCGCTGCATGTCATTTTATATGTTTTTTTCTCAAAATGATAATCTAACCTCATTTATCATCTTTTCACCTTTACATTAAGATACTTTAGCTGGATAGACGCATGATCCTTAGCAGCTTTAGCTAGCCTCCTTGTGTCTGAGCACTATCAAGTGCATGTGAGGCGACAAATAGTAAATTGTCTGTACCCGCTCTGAGGATGATGATATGATACAAGCCTATTTATGGCCAAAGCACAAAAGCGCATTTGCCACAGTCCACAGACTCAGTCACTCAGCCGACACTTTCAGGCTCTCGGCTAGCAGCTGCGAGCTCCATCAATCCGTTTTATTCTGTTGACCTTTCTCTAATCCCCGCCTGTATAAAGCGGCTCCCACAGACATGAACTTCATGTCTAGTTCATCGCTAGAAGGATCATCGCTTTTAAAAAAGGACTAAGAGTAATAGTGACAGAAAACAAGCAGCGGAGGAGAGTCTATTTTAAGACATTTATTGCCATCATTTGCAGCTGTCTCGATTGTTTGAAAAATACAACAAAATCGGCTTATGACTTAAAGGGTTAGTTCACCCAAAAATTTAAATGAATTTACTCACCTCAGTCACTATTTACTGTCATTGCAACGTTTTACCATACAATGAATGTGAGTGGTAACACTCTGCCTAACATCTCCTTTTGTGTTCCATCAAAGGAGGAAAGTCATACAGAATTGGAACAATGTGATGGTGATTACATGATGGCAGAATTTTAGTCTTTGTGTGAATTATCCCTTTAAGGCTTTTTTGCACAGATATATACAGCTGTTAAAATGTACGAAAAATAAAATGAAAACAAATGATTTGGTTTTCATCCAGAGAAGCAGTTAACTAATCAGAATATTTTAGCAGCCCAAAAGGGTCAACATGCCGAGGTGGTTAAATAATATAACTTTGTAATGACCATATGTGGGCTTTAATTGAATGCACAAAAGAGTTGTGATATAAACAATGAATGAGAGAAAACACATTATCAAAGTTTGAAAATACTGTATGTGCCAATTTCTTGATAAATTTAAACTGTTTTCTAGAGTTCCAGGCCTAGAAAATCAATGCTAGGGAACAAAAGCCACAAATTAGTTCTCTTTAATACCTATAATGTCAGTTGTTTCTCCTGGACTGCAATGAGATTAAATGGAGAGCAAATGGAGACTTCTCAGATTTTTCTCCTGAGAAAAAGATTGTACTAATCTCACAAGTGTGTCCTCTAGAGTTTCAACTGATCTCAACAATGACCACGTTTACATGCATGGTTTATTCCAGGATTTTTGCAGAAAGTGGCATTCTGAAACATCATGTAAACAAGACCGCTTAGTTCCTCACGCCATTTAAGGGATTGAGAGAAAGCGGTTTAACACACCTAGGTTTCTTTTAGAGAACGCGGCTTAATATGGTCATGTAAACGTTCTGATGGGTGTTTGAAGAGTGCGTGGAACGGACCAGCATATCAAACATCATAGGATGGAGCCCAACAATAAGTCAGCACAGTGGAAAGAATTCAACATTTCTAGGAGAACAATGGAAAAATACATATACTATAAACTATACCCATTTATACACACCAATGTAAAATATTGACAGTCCCTCACGTTCGCATATATGCGCTCATACATTGGGAGAATCCCAGAGTTTTATGTAAGAGGGAAACCCCAATATTGCAGCAATTCTGCTCCAGGTTACAATAGAAAGTGAAGGAAACAAACACAGCAACATCTCTGGAATATCTGAAATAAAGCGAAACAATGGAGAGTAAATAGCAAAGTCCTCCTCGGATCCCATGTTTGTTATTTACACAAGTGTCACGGAAAAATTATGTTGCTGTGGATAAAGCCATTTACTGACAGAGCCGCATGTCTACGGTAGTAAATAGTGCATGTAAACCGTAACGCTGTTTTCTCACATTAAGTCGCTTTCTAGTGTCCATGTAAACATAGTCAGTGTCTCAAAATGTGCTCAGATCAGCCAAAATACCAAAGTCTGTATGATCAGATTCAGAGGTCTCAATAGGAACTTAAACATTTCACATAAAAAATTCTTTCAAGACCAAATTAGCTAAGCTATGACATACAAATTCAATTTACAGCTCTACTCTTACTGTATGTCAACAATTGTATCATTTATGCCATCTGACACAAATAGTTAGTAGTTATATTTCATATAACTGAGCTATGGAAGTGCAACCTTTGGGCAATACAATTTTCCTCTGGACTGATCTTTAGTTATGCTGAACAGACCCTGAACACACTATTTTGCTCTGAAAAATATTTGTAAACGTCAGAAACTGTGCAATAACTGACAGTTATCATAATAGTTTTTAAGTTAGATGAAAGCCAAAGGTTGTTATAATTAGGATAATTTGAAAGTTTTCTCTTTTGGGCACTGACCTCTCTAGACTAGAGCACCAAGACTAGTGGAATATGTTCCTATTTAAGGAGTGATTGCACCGCAGGTGGTGTCCATCAGAGGAATGGAACCATGCCCAGCAATCTAAACGATGCCAATTTAGCATGCAGGTAAGTATTCTGGCTTAGATTCACTTTTAGCAGTCCCTGTCAAACATGAAACGGAAAAGGGCGGTGAAAAAGCAGCATGCAAACTCACTCGTCTTATTTGTCTGTAACTAAATTGGATTACTGGTTGGGGAATAACTGTGAAGCCTGGTGACATACTGTAGAGGGAGTTCGTAAATTAATCCTCGGTTTATAAGGATGCAAGTCATTATGCATGTATCTCGAATAGGATTAAAATGCATATATTCATTAATCTTGGGACTGAAAAAAGTTATCTTGGCAACATTGCTAAGAATCCATTTTCTGCAGTTTAGTTTACTTTCTACAAGAATATCTGATTCCTCTCTGAACATTTTGGCTTTGAGAATGACATGAGGGTGAGTAAATGATGAAAGAACTTTCAATTTTAGGTAAACCATTCCTTTAATCATTAGAACAATACAAAGATGCTGAACTCAGGAGGCACATAAGAAAAATTGCTGTATTTTACACATTCATACATATGTTGTGTCCGAAATCGTTCACTCGTTTACTCTTTACTAAATAGCGAATGCCACATATGCAGAAAGAGTGATTAAAAATGGATGAATTTGCGCACACATTGCCTACCAAATTTTAAAATTCCACTTAAAATTTGATCTGAACATTCAGACTGAAAAGTATTTCAAAAATCTTGTATTAATCAGATTTCAAACCACATGTGAATATGGATTTGATCAAGTTTGTAATAGTCAGATTTTGTTTGCTATTTATTTTCCAGTTCAGACTACAAACTAAATGGATTTGATTTAGATTAAAGCCAAAAAATAAATAAATAAAATTTGCTGCGTTTCGGAACAAAGCTTTGCTGTCTCTTTATATGGTAGCATTTATGGTACAGTACTTGCAGGAGAAATGGACTTTTTTTTGCAAAAAAATCCAAAATAATGTAAAAATAATTGCTTATCTCCCTTTGTCTATCATATTGTTTGATGTATGTTCAATAAAATGTCTTACAAACTAAAAAAGCTGTTGTTTTCCACTGGTGAAATATAATATAACAGCAGGATATGAGTAAACTGTGAAGGAAGTGTTTTCAACAGTTTAAAACTGTGCTGAGTGAATTTAGCAGGTAGAGTTACTTTTGTCTCACACATCGATCTCTGACCCCACCTGTTTCCATGACAACACGTGATCTTGTCTTTTCAGATGTCAGACCACACCAGCACAGTCTGCTCTCTATCAAGACAAGGCCAAGCTTTTGTTAGGCTATCTAGTGAAAGCGTGAGATGAAAACATTGAAGGCTGATATAGAACTGTCAGTAACTTGCTGGCCATTAAACGTAATATGCTGTTCTGTAAAAGAATGTGTGGGGAAAAATTTAAAGGTTTCTTGAATATATACGAATGGGCATAATTTAGACTAGAGTCCATCATTCCACATTTTCAGTGTGAAACTTGAAAATGGCAATGTATTATTATTTGTCCATCTTGTTTCTCAAAACTTGTTTTTGTCAATCTCGATAAAATGTACCTTAACAAAAGTTATCTTTTATAAGAAAAGCTAGACAAAAGTTTTCTAAAAGAAATTAGTAATCCATTAACTCTAGATAACTTACCAACAATAATTAACTACAATCTTGGCACTCCCTGTGTCTAATAGACTTATAATATAATATATAGCATGTTGGTGCCAGATGGGCTGGTTTGAGTATTTTTGTAACAGCTGATCTCCTGGGATTTTCACACACAACAGTCACTAGAATTTACTCTGATTGGTGCCAAAAAAAAAAAAAAAAAAAAAAAAAAAAACATCCAGTGAGCGGCAGTTCTGTGGATGGAAATGCCTTGAACTCTTGATGAGAGTGGTCAACAGAAAATGGCCAGACTGGTTTGAACTGACAAAGTGTAGGGTAACTCAGATAACTGCACTGTAAAACTGTGGTGAGAAGAATAGCATCTCAGAATGCTATTCTGCAATGCGGGTTGGCCCTGTTTTCATGGCACTAGGGGGACCTACACAATATTAGGCAGGTAGTTTTAATGTTGTGGCTGATTGGTGTATATACTGTGTGTGTATATATATATATATATATATACATGCTGTGCAGTGTGTGTAAACCTCACTCCCCTGGCCTCAAGAGGCACACTAGTGACTGACACTAGGGGCTGTAGCCTTTAGCCTCCTTGTTAGTGTTCCCACCTCCCATGCTGGAGACCCCGGTTCAGAGCGGGTTGGCAGGACCGGTTACAGTGGTGCCGTGACCCAGATGAGAGTGAGGTTTAGTGGGGTGAGTGTAACGGTAGTCAGCTGGTACGTGCTGTGCAGTGCGTGTAAAACTCACTCCCCTGGCCTCAAGAGGTGCACTAGCGACTGACCCTAGGGGCTGTAGCCTGTAGCCTCCTTGTTAGCTGGAGACACCTGTTCAAATTCTGCTCAGAGCGGGTCGGCAGGACAGGTTTTATATATATATATATATATATATATATATATATATATATATATATATATATATATATATATAACACCCTTTGTTGTCAAGTGGATTAAAAATATTAAATATAGTGAAAATGTAGAGACAAAGTAAAATATAGCCTGCCCATATAGACGAGTTGCAGCTGCTTATCAGGATGAATTATAAAACAAACCTAATGATATGGTCTTTAAGAAACTTAAAACACATTAAAATGCAGTATCAACATTGATTATAAATTTCATATCACCTGAAGAATCTTTGCAAATATAAATGATAAAAATGTATTATTTCGCCCAGCCCTACTAGCAATGTCTACTGTAATCTGATGTCATCAGGGCACAATCTCATACTTCTCTGCCCACTCGTGGGCATATTTCAGCATCACTCACACCTCTTGGGTCACACCAGAGCACCATCAATCTCTGTCTTTCTCCCTCTCTCGCCCTCTGTTGTGCAAACACAACTCATGCCTGACAAAGCAGCGCTGCATCTTGCGTTTCCACTCAATCCATATTGACGTGTGTCATTTAGAGCTCTGGTCAATGACAAGTCTTTATCACTGCGGACGCTCCCAGAGCCTGCTGACAGCTTCCTGGCGAGTTCTTATGAAAAACACCAGAGCTTTCCTTGTAGGCTAATGGAAACTGCCTTCTGCCACCCAGAATACATGAGTGGAGTGGAATGGCAACAATTTCCCCTGATCAGATGCAAAGTGTCCTAAATCACTCTAAACCATCCAACAGACTAGCCCGACCAGGCTGGGAGACCAGCCAAGACCAGCAAACCAGCTCCTTACTCGAAATCAAAAGTCAAAATTGTGCAACTCAGTTCCTTACTCTCTGCTGCCACCACACATGGTAATATCCGAAGGTTTTCCTGACTTACCACTGGGCGGCACTGTGATGATTCTAATTGCCACTGGACTGTTTTCTAGTTCCGATCTCCATAAGAAGCACTCTAAAAATTACCAAGACAAGCATTCCAGGTGGAAAACAACAACCCTTTTAAATGTTAGTTGGAGTAAAAATAAGTTCTGGCTCAACTTGTGCATTTGTTTTGCTGTAGTAACAACTCATTACAATTACATTGATATCATTAACTGAAGATGTTAATGATAACATTGTAACTAACCTTGGTTCATAGCTTCACTTCATCCACCCACTACAATGACAACAGTCATTGTGACTCTCTGAAGTATCAGCACTATGGAGCACATGCATTTTTTGGGGAAATTTTTAAACATTGTATACACTAAACATCACATTATCCACTAAGAACATTTGCTAATTCGAGTGAAAACACTGGAGACCAGAAAACGAAAACATTATTCGTTCTGAATCATAGAGCACTTCCACATTCAGGAAAAAGGTGGATAGTCAGTCCCAACGTGTGCTGTAGAAGCATGGGTTAGGAAATTATACCTGCTGTTTGAAGCATGGCTAGGAAATTCATATGGATTCAGAGGAATGTGGATTTCCATACTTTGAAGCTGGAAGTGGCAACCATATTGTGAGGGTAATGATGCAGACAGGTTGAGAGCCCCACACAATATAAAAAAAGTACACGTTCCCTCCTTATTTACCACAGTTTTACCACAGTCTTGCTTGAGAATTTATTCTCAGTTTTGTTTGAGAAAGCCAAACATGACATTCAAATCCACTCATTGTCATTTAATGATGAAGAATTGAGCAAACAGTGTCTTTTTTTCTTTATGTGTGACACCCTGTTTGATTGACAATTAGGTTCTGATGACTGGAGGGACTTTAAACTTTAATTAGAATATGATTAAACAATGCCCCCTCATATGGGATCATGCTAACTATGCAGGAATGACAATTTAATCCTGTAAGAATGACTCGCAGAATCACAGGAAGGTAATGAGGGCATGCAGAGAGAACCCTAATGTCCTCTGCATGGGGCTTCTTCTATCTGTGAGGAGCCATGGGGGTCTTCAACACATATACATGCACAAGCTTCGATACATACCCAAAAAGTAACATTTTGGCATTGGAACCTTGTTTTTCTTTGTGGGAATGTCTTCCCATATGAAAACAAAAAACGCTTAAATGTGGTTTGCTGGTCTTAGTTGATTTAAGCTGGTCTAGCCTGGCCTAAATTGGATTAAGTTGGTCTAAACGGTCTCTCAGCCTAGCCAAGCTGGTGTTTCACTGGTTTAGCTGACTGGCCAGCTGGTATCCTAGACTGACCAGCTGAAAAAGTGCCCAAAACCTTCTTAAAAGCATCAAAACAGGCCAGCCAAACCAACTTAGCCATGCTGGGAGACGAGCTTACCACCCGAGGATTGTTTAAGGTTTTTTCTTTTGGCAGAGGCAAGATGCCATACATGTAGATGTGATAGATGCTATTTACAATAAATGCAAATAGTGTTAGATGTTTTGTAGTAAAATCATAGTAACCACAAAATTAAACATGGTTACTATATTAACAACATATTACTGTAGTAACACCATGGTTAATTGCATATAAACTATAGTTTCCGCCAAAAAACATGGTTACTGCAATATTACTACAGTAATATTTTCCTGGACATTTAGAGAAATTTCATCCCATCAAGATGGGCAAAACGTTGGGGCCAATGCCTAGCGGTTAGCACACATCCACTAGAAACAATGAGCTCATTCAGGAGATTTACAGTACCTTGTTTTTCTTTGTGGGGATGTCATCGCTGCTGAAAAAAAAAAAAAAAAGCTTAAATTAGTTTACGGTGGTTTGCTGGTCTGAGCTGGTTTAAGCTAGTCTAGCCTGACCAAAATAGTATTAAGTTGGTCTAACTAATCTCTCAGCCTGGCCAAAGTGGTCTCATAACCTGCCCAGCTGAAAAGTGCTCAAAACCATCAAAACAGACCAGCTTAGCCAGATTGGCCAGGCTGTGAGACCAGCTAACCACTTTAGGAAATCTCAATGGGATTTGTAAAACGTCAAAGATGTAGCCTAGCGGTTACCACACATCTTTTAGGCAAATTAACTCATGCAGGAGATTCAGTTTTGAATTCAGTCTGCATCTTGTCCCAATCCAATTTCATCTTCTTTTTTTTTTTTTTAATTATTATTATTATTTACTGTCATCTCTCTTCTTTCAATATCAGTGAAATTGCAAAAATCCCCCCACAATTAAAAAAGGCAAAACATATACACACACATATACACACATATGCACATCTTCTCTTAAGATTAAGATCCTTCTCTCTGTGCCCCATTTGCATGTTATATGCTGTCTTTGCAGTTTCACCAAGGGGGTCATGGGCTAAATTTAATCTAATCGTATGCATGTGGATAGAATCATCTCCTCTGCAAGTATCAGGCACTCAGGTTAGAACCTCATTGGCTGGGACTCAAACTGCTGCCCACTGTGATATGTCACAATGCATGACCCCAGCAGCTTGAAACTGTAGAGCACACCACGAGAGCTGTATCCCCTTGCTTAACCTTCCATTCCCACCCGTATAATGAAGCTGAATGGGTCTGTAGGTCTCCATTCATGGCTTGCGTTGAAGCCTTACTCTGTCAGACCGTTTTGTCTGAAGGCAAAATGCTCTGCAACATTAGGTGTAGCTAACTGCCCTCTACACTTAGCGTGCACTGGGATGACTTACTGTTTGACACTTTCTATGAATAGGGAACTAAATAGGACCTGGAACCCTTACAAATTAACAACTGGTAAGTGAAAGATGTGTAACCATCAGATAATGTTTATTGTCAGCATCAGAAAGTCACATAAATAAAATATATTATATTATATGAGCTGTTTTAATTTGTTTTACATTTTATAGGAGGTTTGCAATTTTTGCAACAATTTGGGACATGTCTAAAAACAGTATGAAACCTTGATTTGTGCGATTTGATTATTTTCTAGCAATAGATATTACATAAACATAAAAAAAAAAAATAATAAAAAAAATGAAATAAAATATGAAGGGTTGAAAGTAACAGGGTTGCAAATATAGCCTAAATTGACCTATCACTCAGAAGGGCCTAACTAGTTTGGGACCGAAGTTTGGTTTGTAATTATTTATAAATGCACATTTCCACAAATAAAATAAAAATATTCGTTTTTTTTTTAAAATTTTTTTATTATTATTATTACAATAACTTGAGTTTGAGATTTTTTTCGTCACCAAAATCAGTTGTTTTTTTAATTACAATGAATTGAAAATCAGTTTAACCGATTATTGAAAATTAAGACATTGTATGATTTTAATTGTGGCATACAGTTGAAAAGTTCAGACCTCATAGGTGAGACAGGCCAAAAATAACCATTTTATGGGGGAATACAAACACTTGATGTGTCTAAAACTAGCTATTTTTCATGCTAGGTTAATTTTATGTTAGGTAACAGTTTAATAGTTGTCATTAACGAAAGTATTGGATTTGTGTCTGTAATGCTTTTAAAAATGTTGTGGGACACCGAAGTGTACTAAATTTCCGTCTTACCAGTCCAAACATTTGTGTCATAGACTGATAGCATAGTTATCTATTTATCCGCTAATCGCAGTTGTCATTATATTGGGATTATTTAGTTTTTCTCTTCCTCTGTGTACCTTCTAATTAAAAATGTTTCCAGAGAGAGTGTTAGTTGAGTGTCAAGCCTTAGTACAAGTGTTGAGGCTACGTATGGCTTAACTCATCTACAATGCATAGCTGACATTTACATAGCTTGTCGGAAGAGCTCCCTGAACATAAGCTAACGCAGTCTTCTGATTATTTATGTATAAATTCTGCTCGTATTGCATGCACTACTGTATGCAGATGAACAATTTATGACAGGAAGAATGAATAAAGGCATTATTTAGCTTTTAGCTTTTGAATTGATTCATATAATAAAAGCTCAATTATGCTCTCAGTCATACCTCACCTCTGTCACCATGCCACTTTTGATTAAGGCAGAAGATGTGCATATATTCACATTTATATTTTACTATGTGCATTCCCCTGCACCCTTCAATGCTCTAGTGGTTTTATTTGTGGTGGCTCCTCATTTGGCTGCATGTAAATAAGGAAATGCATGCATAATGCATGGCTGGTGTGCAGATTTACTTTAAAGTGCATTGTTTGGGAAATTTTTCAAGCACCCAGGTTCAATGCATCAATGTCCCTTGTGTGTTTTCCCCCTTTTCTTCCCCAGCAAGCAGTCACCTTGACCTTTCTAAAGGTTAATTTGTTATTTTATTCAAGTTTGCAAGGTATGAAAATACTTAAGGTCTCGCTAGCTTTGAATTAGTTCTCACAGTGAGAACACAGTTGTCTTCCTTGCTGAAAAAGAAACCTTTAAAAAATCTAGCTAGACCAACATAAACCAGTTAAAAACAATAAAGACCAACAAACCAGCATAGATTAAAACTATTTTTTTTTTTTTTTTTTAGCAGGGCATCATATTTTTTGTAACAAGTGGGTTATAAATTAAGCACGTTGAGCGTGTTCAAGCATCATTGTCTATTATGAACCATTTCATGGTGCTGTTTAGTATGAAAGAAAGAGTGTACTCCTCTAGTTAGGCATGTTAATTGAGTTTTAAGGGGGGACTACTTTGACGTGAAAAACGTCCCACTCGTTTGTGCAAATGAGCAACAATGCCATTTCTCTGCTTCTTCAAACTGCTTACATTTCGGCCCATTTCGTATACATGATTTTTATGCCTCTATCTCCTGTCCCATCTTGCAAATGAGAGAGGTTATCTCGCTCGCACCAAATGATGAATGAATAAGCATGCAGAGGTTCAGACTGTCATGCTCTTCCAGAGTACAGACCAGGTGAGAAATTTCCTGTGGGCTTAATATTTCGTATTCTTCAAAGGGGTGCAACTACTGCTGAGATCCGATCCAGCACCATCCGTATCACTGCATGATCCTCCCGGCTGGAAACACTTTATGCGAGGAGTGAGCACAAAATGGAACAAAAAAATTGACAAATTGCTCGTCGAGAACACTGGAAGATAACAGTATATCATTTCACAAATTAGTAAAATTAGGGGTTGAGGTGAAAAATGATAGATCACTCAAACAGTTAAAGTTAAATAGTAAAACTAGTAAAAAAAATATATAATTTACTGTATGCTTATTTTATGATATTATTTGTATAACCTGAATATTGTTTAAATTGCACTGGGGGAAAATCACAAAGAATAAATTGCACCCATTGATTTCATTGGTTCACTAAAAAACAAATTGCAACATGCAATTTGCACAACACAATTTACCATCTTGCAGGCCAGTGTCATTCAGTCCTCCCATTAAATTCAGTCCCCCTTGGACCCTGAAGTGATTTCATTGGCTGAAACATTTTGTTTTGGGCATTCTGTCCAGTGCTTTATCAGAAATCCTACAATAACTCTTTGAAGATTTATGCAGTCTTAAGCATGAAAATACACCAACAAATGTTGTTGAAACTATAACAGATTTAATACCTAATCTATCCAAACCAACAAATGTAAAAAAACAAATTACGTACTTTACATTATGCACTCTGCCATCTAGTTTTCAAATTTACTGTCCCAAATGGAACAGTAAGGTTTTTTTGATTTGTTTTGTTTTGTTTTTTAATACACGGAAACATTAGTTGTTTTCTGGCAAAGGAAGTGATATTTCAAATGCACACTATGTGTTAGCTTTAGCGCATTAGCCAAACTCAGTTCAACACCTATGGTTCAAATAACGTACATATTAACACCATGTGGATGATGGTAAAGCATTCAACTCACATTTATAAGGCGCTGTCTTCACAGAAGATTCACTACTTGCCACGTTCACCATTTATTACAGTTGTTTTGTTTGGCCAGTTGCTAACCAATTAGCATGCTAAGTTAACATTCCATCATGCATTCCCTATGGTTAGCAAGTTAATAATTTATCCTCCTAAGCTAACATTTTCAGTGCAAGTACTTGAGGAAATTATTTCAAAATGTTGAATTCCATACTACAGTATATGGTAAATGGATTTGGTATATTGCATTAATTGTATATTGTATTTACTAACTGTATTTACTTTAAGCAACAACAGGAATTATTAACAGATATTTCTGATTAGGCATTACAAACAGCTACCCAAAGGGGGTAGAATTTCAAGGGATGGCTAAATATTGCATGACATTGGTTCTAAGTGCTAGGTTGAAGTGGATGCAGCGTACTACAGTGATCTTACATATTTTGACACCTGATTGGTTCTTTAAAATGTTGAAAGTGCATTTGACTACATTGCATGTCTGGATAGATGCCTGGTTATAACACACTACTTTATCAGTTGATTAACTACTGCTGCCATGATCATGACAAAATGTACACAAAAGTGTACAAAATTCAATTTACTGCCTGCTTTATATACAGAGATTTATGTGTCTCTTAAAGGCCTGTTTCCCATAAGAGCTCAAAGCTTCCAGAAGTGTGGAAATATATTTACCTATTTGGTTAATCTGCTATATGCAAGTTTATCATCTAGATACTGGATCTATGAGAGCACTTTACATAGTGAAACCACCAACCTACGTTTAGCTTGGCCTTCAAACTAATTAACATTAGATGAAGAGACAAGGAAGGAATCATTTTAAGTACTGGAACAGGACCCGCTAGTCAACATTTCCAGGAAGTCTAAGGCCATCTAAACTCTCAGAGGAGCCTTCCAGATCGAGGTATGATATGTCAGAGTTAACATTTAGACATTTGGAGGAGGTTGATGTGGAATATGTCTGTTTTGCTTTTGAAATGGGGGTGGTTGCACTCAAAGGTTGTTTGAAGGAGCGTGAAATGTGATACTGAGAGGGTTAGAGGTGGTTGTTGTTCACAGATACATAGCTGCACTGAGATTGGGTGTTGGAGTAAATGGCGTAGAGATGGTTGCGAGAGGAAGCCCTTCATTGGGCAAAAGTGGTGTAGCTGTGGGTGGAGGTGCAATCTAGCATTTTTTATGTGGGATTGACCACATACTAATGCTTCAGTCCAGTTAAACTTTTGTCCAGTTAAGTTTCAGCTTCTGTCCAGTTAAATGTGAGTAATAATAAGCCCATATGTAACTGTAATCATATGTTACATGAATATGTGTAAATGCACCTACAAAATCCTTTTAGATCCTCAAATATGTATCTTTTATACACATATATGTTCTTGTTGCCCAACGGTATTTCATGTGGCTCAACTGGTTGAGTATAGTGCTTCCCAGGGTCATGGGTGCAAAGGAACACACAACATTATCAAAAAAGGTATACCTTGAATGCACTTTAAGTTGCTTTGGATAAAAGCATAGATCAAATCCATAAATGTTACAAAATATAATGTAAATATATGTGGAGATCCCTTCTAATGAACAAGTTTGCTATTTTTTTTTTTTTTTTTAATAGTACAGGTCATAACATTTGTTACAGCATGTAAATGCTCCATTGCAAAGTCCATAAAGAAGTGGTTCACTAAGTCTGGTATGGAAGAAATTGATTGGCCTACACAAAGTCCAATCTGAATCCCATTGAATTGAAAAGCTAACTGCAGGCCAGGCCCATCACCCAACATCAGTCCGTGACTTTAATGATGCTCTTGTGTTTCAGTGGCAGCAAATCCATGCAACCATGTTCCAACATCTCAAGTAATGCCTTCCAAGAAGGGTGAAAGCTGTTATAGTGGCAAAGCTTAAAGGAATAATTCACCCAAAAATGTAAAATTCTCTCATTTACTCACCCTCATGCCATCCGAGATGTGTATGACTTTCTTTCTTCTGCAGAACACAAACTATGATTTTTAGGAGAATATCTCAGCTTTGTGGATCCATACAATGCAAGTGAATGGGTGCCAACATTTTGACACTCCAAAAAGCACAAAAAGGCATCATAAAAGTAATCCATATGACTCCAGTGTTTTAATCCATATTTTCAGAAGTGAAATGATAGGTGTGGGTGATTATACATATGATGGCGCCGCGGATGGCCGCCTCGGTGTGAAGCGCTTCTATTGTTTTGTTATTTTTGTTTGTTTGTCCTGTGTTTAGTAATCTTTTTTCAGTCAGTTTTACCAGAGATGAACTGTTGAATATTTGACAACATACACCAGTCAATATTTTCCCGGATTTTGAATATTCGGACGTTTTGTTTGACATTCTAGTTGGAGGCGCGGCTCTGTTGTTTAAACGCGCTATTAGACGCAGGCGAGGGAGACGAGCAGGCGTGCTGGTCAGGCTCCATCGGCGCGGCTTTCGAACAATGCTGCCGAGCATTCATCTAGCAAATCTCCACTCTCTCCCTAACAAAACGGAGGAACTACATCTCCTCACCCGCACAAACAAAGACTTTTCAAACTCTGCTGCCTTGTGCTTCACAGAAACCTGGCTGAGTGAAGCCATTCCGGACAGCGTGTTACATCTGCCGGGCTTTCAGCTATTCAGAGCAGATCGCATCGCGGAGTTAATGGGGAAAACGAGAGGCGGTGGAACATGCTTTTACATCATTGAAAGTTGGTGTACAGATGTAACAACCTTAAAGAGGATGTGCTGTCCTAATTTGGATGCGCTCTTTATTAACTGTAAGCCTTTCTACTCGCTGCGGGAGTTTTCCTCGTTTAATCTGGTGAGTGTGTATATCGCACCAAACGCGTGTTTGAATGCCGCGCTGCAACAGTTGGCTGATCAAATCACAAACATGGACCAACAATACCCGGACTCAGTTATTATTATTCTTGAGGATTTTAACAAAGCAAACCTCACATGTGAACTGCCCAAATACAAACAGCACATTACATGCCCAACCAAAGACAGAAATATACTGGATCACTGCTACACAACAATAAAGAATGCATATCGCTCTGTCCCTAGAACAGCTTTGGGACTATCTGATCACTGTCTGGTTCATCTTCTTCCAACCCAACCTACAGACAGAAATTAAAATCTGCTAAGCCTGTATTAATGACTGTAAAGTATGGACCAACGAAGCAGAGCTGAAACTACAAGCCTGCTTTGACTGCACTGATTGGAGTGTTTTTGAGGCTGCAGACACCAATCTGGATGAGCTCACAGATACTGTTACATCATATATCAGTTTTTGTGAGGATATGTGCATTCCTACTAAGACTTATTTAACATTTAACAATGGCAAATCATGGTTTACAGCGGAACTCAGGCAGCTTCATCAGGCCAAAGAGGATGCTTACAGAGTTGGGGATAATGTCTTGTACAATCAGGCCAGGAACACACTGAATAAGGGAATCAGAGTAGCTAAAAGAAGATACTCTGAGAAGCTGAAAAACAAGTTTTCAGCTAACGACTCTGCATCAGTGTGGAGTGGCATGAAACAACTTACAAATTACAGGACTCCTGCCCCCAACCCTGTGGTGGACCAACAACTGGCTGACGACCTGAATGTGTTCTACTGTAGATTTGAAAGGCCCAATCTCACACCCCACACCCACTTTGACCTTCACTTCACATAAACACCAACACCTCCTGCAACCCCCCTCCTCCCCACTCCTGCTACTCAACCTGCACTAAAGGTCTGTGAAGATGATGTGAGCCGCGTGTTTCGACAGCAAATAAGGAAAGCACAGGGCCCAGATGGCGTTTCACCTGCATGTCTTAGATCCTGTGCTAACGAGCTGGACCCCATCTTCACACAGATCTTCAATAGATCACTGGAGCAGTGTGAAGTCCCATGCTGCTTCAAACATTCCACTATCATCCCCATCCCAAAGAAACCAAAAATCACAGGAATTAATGACTACAGACCTGTCGCCCTGACGTCTGTGGTCATGAAATCATTTGAGAGACTGGTGTTGGCCCACCTGAAGAACATCAATCGACCCTTTCTAGATCCCCTTCAATTTGCTTATCGAGCAAACAAGTCTGTGGATGATGCTGTCAACATGGGATTGCATCATATCCTGCAACATCTGGACGACCAGGGACATATGCAAGGATCCTTTTTGTGGACTTCAGTTTGGCTTTCAACACCATCATCCCAGCTATACTCCAGAATAAATTACACCAACTCTCTGTTCCCTTGTCTATCTGTCAGTGGATTACCAGCTTTCTGACGGACAGGCAGCAGCTTGTGAGACAGGGGAAACTCACTTCCAGCACCTGTACAATCAGCACTGGTGCCCCCCAGGGATGTGTGCTCTCCCCACTACTCTTCTCCCTCTACACCAATGACTGCATCGCCAAAGACCCCTCTGTCAAGCTCCTGAAGTTTGCAGATGACACCACTGTCATCGGCCTCATCCGAGATGACGATGAGTCTGCATACAGAAGGGAGGTTAAACAGCTGGCTGTCTGGTGCAGTCTAAACAACCTTGAGCTGAACACAACTCAAAACGGTGGAGATGATTGTGGACTTTAGGAGGAACACCCCAACACTTACCTCCCTCACCATTCTAAACAGCACTGTGGCAGCAGTGGAGTCATTCAGGTTCCTGGGCACTACCATCTCACAGGACCTGAAGTGGGAGACCCACATTGACTCCATTGTGATAAAGGCCCAGCAGAGGTTGTACTTCCTTCGCCAGCTGAGGAAATTCAACCTGCCACAGGCGCTGCTGATATAGTTCTACTCAACAGTCGTTGCGTCTGTCCTCTGCATTTCAAGAACTGTACACTTCCAGAGTGAGGAAAAAGGCTGGAAAAATCACTCTGGACCCCACTCACCCTGCCCACTACCTTTTTGAACTGTTGTCTTCTGGCTGACGCTTCAGAGCTCTGAGCACCAGAACTCTCAGGCACAGGAACAGTTTTTTCCCTCAGGCTATCCATCCCATGAACAGTTAAACTGCCCCATTGAGCAATAACTATGTGCAATACACAGTTTAGTCTTTCTTATATTTATCCAACACATCCAACCTCTTCTACCATTTCATTCCTCTGAAAAACAAAAAAACAAAAAAACATTTGCACTGTACATCACAGATTTGTATTTACACTGTATATAACAGATTGTATTAGATTTGCACTACCCATGTGTATGTGTGTATGTATGTGTGTGTGTGTGTCTGTACGTATGTGTATAATTTGTTTTAATTTTTTATTTTTTATTTTTATCTATGTCTTGCTGCTGTTTTTGTGTTGTTTTTGTATGGTTGTACACTGGAAGCTCCTGTCACCAAGACAAATTCCTTGTCTTCCCAAAAAAGCTCATTCTAATTCTGATTCTGAAATAGATCAATATTTAAGTCATATTTGCTTGATATTCTTCTCCCTCCCCAGTAGGGCGTGATATGCAAGAATAATGTATGAGAGAATTTTTATTTTTGGGTGAACTATTCCTATAAGCGACAATATAAATGTGCAATAGTTTTGTAATTAAACATTCAGCATACACATATGGGTGTGGCATTCAGGTGTCCAATTATTTTTGCTAATAAAGTGTATTAAAACTACTACCAAAAATACTATGCCACTTCATATCACATCTCACAGATTCGATTTGGCTTTTATCCAGAGATTTGTGTTTTGTTTGACTAAATTTGTGTGGACTATGATCGCTTGGGGCACCAATGGTGAAGTTGGCACCCAGACCGGCTAGACAAACGTGGCTAGGAAGGGGCTGCCATCCAGAAAGTGTTCATACACAAAGCCCCGAGCACTGAGTTCTCTCTGGCTGCAAAATGGAAAGAAGCCAGCAACTCTCCAGGCTATGGTTGACTGATGGGTAGTGGAGATGTTGATGTTTAGCAGGATAACAGTGTCCTTCACCTACTTTGCTGCTGTCATGGTGTGTATGTATGTGCATCTTCGCTTAGAACTCTATTCTGTGTTGGCAGGAAACTGGAAGGGGTGGTGTTTAACTGCAGCTGCAATATCCGTTGGATCCAGCTGTGGCAGCAGCGAGGCGAGGCCGGACTCCATAACCAGCAGCTGTACTGCAACAATGGCTTCTCCAAGATTCCACTACAACTCATGAACATCTCTCAGTGTGGTATGTAACAACTTGGTAGTCACTCTCTTAAAATGAGTCATATTATGAAGGCTAATTTATGCTTTAAAAAATATTATGAAATTCACTGACATTGTTTTGTTCTGCTAAGATATTAATTTGTCTTTATTTCTCCTGTTTCTATAATTCATGACGTTCGAGAACTTGGCTAGTCTAAAAGCGTTCGCCTAAGGGCTTCGTTCACCTAATGCTTTAGTTCATTCAGAAGAAAAATGTTTGGCTTCTTCCATTGTATAAACTACGCTTGAATAATCTCTTGACATTTTCATGTAAAATAGTTGACATTACATAACATTCTGAAACCTATAGAACTGCCCAAACAGACCATAATGAAACTAAGCTGAAAAATCAGCTAATTTCAAACTTCTGTCGGACAGGTAAAAACATTAACATGTGACCGCCATAAGAATGGCTATTTGGTGTTCCGAAACTTGGCCCGGCCAGTCATAATGAGATCATATTGACAAGTAGGATAGATAATATTTTTCCTGAACACCAGTAGAACCAACAATAAGAGTAATATGTGGTAAAGTCTTCCAAATGTTGTGCTGTTACTGGCTGTGTGTAGCACCTGCCGCTCTGCAGATCCATCTGAAAAATCTCAACGTTAGAAACAAGCAGCTGAAAATTATTTTTAAAAGCTTCCTGATTATTCAGCTTGTCAGGCATATATTAGCACAATGTAATGTAGCCTTTGCAAGTTTGAAAAGAGGCTGTTATTAAACATTGGGACAGTGCCAACTATATTAGACCCCACAGCAAATCCACGACTTGCTACTCTTTTCACATGCAAAGAGAGTGTTTACATAGAAGTCTTAAAAGCACAGCATCAAAAATGACTTGTTTAACCCTAAGAGTCAAACTGAGTATGGATATGGTCATAAGAAACTTAATTGTGACTATTTTTGGCACAAAAACCTTGACTAACATTATATCTGGAGCTTTAAGATCCAGTGAAAAAAATGCATAAAACACTTTTTATGGATTATTATGTCAATAAAAATAACTTATTTTATATTTCCCATCAAGATTTACCAGAAATCAGTGTAAGTCACAGTAACCTGACGGTGACAGAAGGAAAAAGGGTCACCATCACCTGTAATGGATCAGGCGTGCCGGTACCAGAAGTGGATTGGACTGTAAATGGACTTCACTCTATTAACACACACCAAGTAAGGCTTATTTTTGCTTGTTGCACGCTAACTGACCAATAAATAAATTGTACATTTCACACAAATCCTTTGAGGCCTACTGTTACTAGTTTACACCACAGAGCACTGTTTGAACTCTTTGTTTTCAGATGCTAATATCTTGTGCCATCCTCTTTTCCAGTCCAATCAATATCCACCGAATGTCCACTCCATAAACTTAACTTTGGTCAACGTTAGCCGAGACGATAACGGCTTCATGCTGACCTGCATTGCAGAGAACATAGTCGGGATGACTAATTCCTCCATACAGCTTTCGGTTCAGTGTAAGTGCCTCTTCTCTTGTTATTTGCCTGTACTGGTTCTCAAATGTCTTTACATTCAGCCTCACTGCTTTTAATTGGTCAGTTCTGACTTACTGCCTCTGTCTTGCTCACTGAACCTCGCTGCATCTGCCTCTGTAACTTGTTTCATTCACTATTCTGCTTAACAGCAACTTGCTCAATTTGCTAATTTGTTTTGCCTTGTATTTTAAAGATAAGAGTTTAGGAAGATCACCAGAAAGTATTTATTTCAAGTAGTTAGTATTATTGATTGAAATTGCATTGCCAAAAATGGAATGAATACTTAAGTAAATATGTATAATATGTTGCGTTGTAGTAATACATTGTATTGTAATTTTGTCTGCAATATGAATTTAACCTAGCTATTTCTTTTTTCCATATCATTGCCTTGCCAGTACAAATTTGAAAAGAAAAACAAAATACGTAAAAAGAAATCACAATGAAACTTGCAAAATGAGAAAGAGTGGTGTATATTTGTCTGTGTTTGTGAGTGTGTTTATGTTTTGGGAGGGGGTGTGTGGTGTTCTCAGAAACCTGAATCTTAGGAAAGTTTTTGTTTACACTTGAAGTAATGGTTCCCCCCAAATTAAAAGTCCTGCCATCATTTACTCACCCTCATGTCGATGCAAACCCAAATTACATTCTTTCTACTACGGAACACAAATTTAAAAAAAAAATTCGGAATATCCTCTCTGAAGGATTTATAATAATATCACATCTTAATCTCATTTTAAAGATACAAATGTTTTATTCAACTCTCTCACATGGATGTAATAAAAAAAGACACCTAGTTAGACTGCGAATTTTCCACCATTATTTAAAATATCACACAGCAAAACAATAAGTGGACAACATCACAAAATCAAACGACAGCTGTTTTTGTCCACTTGGAATGAAAAAAAAGGCAATTAGTGGCATAATTATTAAAACACACTGTTTCTGTCAGCTGGATGCAATTCAGTGGTAATACGAGGATTCTCTGTTGTATCTGTGTTTACATTTATACTGAATGGTGTTGCCCAACAACAATGTAACATAATTCATCCCACACTGAATATCTATTGACTGGATGAGATTTGCTTAGAGCTGCATTTTCTGTGGAAATAAGAGTAAGTGTGCCCCTCTCTCTCTCTCTCTCTCTCTCTCTCTCTCTCTCTCTCTCTCTCTCTCTCTCTCTCTCTCTCCCTCCCTCCCTCTCTCTCTCTCTCTCTCTCTCTCTCTCTCTCTCTCTCTCTCTCTCTATTCAATTCAATTCAATTCAGTTCAGCTTTATTGGCATGACAACTGGAGTATAGTATTGCCAAAGCATTTTAAGGTTATGTAAATACAAACTGTTTTAAAAAAGATAATAATACAATAATAAATACAATAGTTAGTAGTGATGAAAAAAAAAGAAAAGAAAATTTAAAGATTTAAATACAAAGAATGATTCAATATAATAAAAAGACACACACACACACACACATATATATTCGGCAGAAAAAAAAAGAGTATATTTTCTGAAAGAGCTTTTTCCTTTAAAAGAGTATATTTCTCTTTAAATTTTTAAAGATGCCTTTCCGATTGTGTGTTATTCCTGGTTGCGGTCGTTATCTCTCAACTTCGGATGGTCATGATCGCTGTCTTTCATGTCTGGACGCGACCCACACGGAGGCAGCGTTTGTGGATGGTTCATGTTCTCACTGCGAGAACATGACCATGGCAACGCTGCGGTCGCAGCTTGCTTTCGTAAGAAAAGTCGGATGCAGAAGCCTCAGCTGGGCTCCCCCCCTAGGGGACGATTGCCCAGTCACAGGCTGATGCAGAAATGACGGACATGCTTTCCCGGGCGGCCACGAGTGTCGGGTTAGAGTGGAACCCTCCACTCTCCCCTGAGCCCTCGCTGCTCGATGATTGGTTCCTGGGCTCACGGCGCCGCTCAAAGCAGCCACGCCCCGCTCCAGTGCCTTTCTTCTCGGAAGTGCACGAAGAGCTGACAAAATCGTGGGAGGCACCTTTTACTTCCCAGCCCCGATTCCGCAGTTCCCCCGCCCTCGCTACCCTCGATGGCGGGGCGGCCAGGGGCTATACGGCGATTCCCCCAGTGGATAAGGTGCTCGCGGTGCACCTATGCCCGCAGAGCGCCGCCACCTGGCACGGATGCCCTAAGCTCCCATCCAAGCCCTGTAGGTTCACGTCATCCCTGACGGCTAAAGCCTACAGCACTGCTGGACAAGCTGCCGCTGCCCTGCACGCCATGGCTCTCCTGCAGGTCCACCAAGCCAAGGCATTGAAAGAACTGCACGAGGGTAGTCCCGTCCCAGATTTGATGCAGGAACTGCGCTCGGCAACTGACCTCGCTCTCCGAGTGACGAAGGTCACGGCGCGGTCTCTCGGGCGGACGATGGCCACATTAGTGGTCTAGGAGTGCCACATTTGGCTCAAACTGGTCGAGATGGGTGAGGCCGACAAGACATGCCTATTTCCCAGGCTGGCCCAGCAGTTCTCGGCGGTAATGCAGCAGACGGAGGCTATCCGGCACATCCTGCCCCGGTGCGGCTTAAGATCCCGCACCCTGTCTGCTCGTCGCCAAGGGCATCCCCCTGCGGTGACTGCACCGGCTCTGCCGCAGCCCGCCCCTTTGGCCCGGCCCCAGCGTGGAGCCCACCGCAGAAAGCAGGCGCCACCCGTCTCACAGTCGGACACTAAGAACCCACTGAGGTTGTCAAAGCGCCCCTGAGAGGGAGACCACTCCATCCCCCGGTGGAGGGCCAGATGGAAAATCTTTTGTTGCCTTTTTGTTTGATTTTGCCACATGCCCATGTGGCTGCGGTACCCAACAGTTCAGCAAAAGAGCGGTTTCCTTCCTCCCTGGGTCACATACCCGGTGTGCATGGTCATCATCACGACTACCGTCCACAGGTTTTTCCTTGCAGGATTGGCGCTCCAGCAGTCGTCTTCCCGCCCCTGAGCACCCAGCTGTGGCACACAGCCGCCCCCGATGTGGCAGTCTCCAAGGGTTACGAGGACAGGCCTCTTCCTCCCCCATCCCAAGCTGTTCCGGGGGTGGTCACAAGGAGCCAGGTAAGTGCTTCGATGTCCCTAGACTCAGCACGGCCACGACGTGGTGTGGCACCTCGAGCTCTGCCCCACCGCGAAGCCCCACCTGCCGGGTACTTGCCTTGTGCGGAACTTGGATGTGTGGCTTGCGCTTTCCAATCCGTCGTGATGGCTGATCCGGACCGTCCGGACGACTGGCTAATCCTAGCTCACTCTCGGGACATGTTGTGCGCACACAGGGACTTGGTGCTCTCACACCTCAGCCGACTAGGGCTTCGGGTCAACTGGGAAAAGAGCAAGCTCCTCCCGGTTCAGAGCATCTCTTTTCTCTGGGCTCAGTCTCTTTGACAGCGCACCTTACGAACGAGTGTGCCCAGTCGGTGCTGGCCTGTTTGAAGGCATCTGAAACTTTTTCATATGGCATCCTCAGTGGTAGCCACCCCGCTTGGGTTGATGCATATGAGACCGCTTCAGCACTGGCTTCAGACTCGAGTCCCGAGATGGGCATGGCGCCATGGGACACATCGCGTGGTCATCACGCCGGTCTGTCACCGTCTTTTCAGCACTTGGACCGACCTCTCGTTTCTACGGGCAGGTGTTCCCCTAGAACTGGTCTCCAGGCATGTCGTGGTCATGATGGACGCCTCCAAAATGGGCTGGGGCACTGTTTGCAATGGGCACACAGCTGCCGGCATGTGGACGGGCCCGCGACTGCATTGGCACATCAACTGCCTCGAGTTGTTGGCAATTCTGCTCGCCCTGCGGAGGTTTTGGCCATTGATCCAGGGCAAGCATGTGTTAGTTCGGACAGACAACATGGCAATGGTAGCATATGTCAACCATCAAGGCAGTCTGCGCTCTCGTTGTATGTCACAACTTGCCTGCCGTCTCCTCCTCTGGAGTCAGCAGCACTTCAAGTCGCTGCGAGCCACTCACATCCTGGGCAACCTCAACACTACAGCGGACACGCTGTCATGGCAGGTTACCCTCAGGGGAGAGTGGAGACTCCATCCTCAGGTGGTCCAGCTGATTTGGAATCGATTCAGACAGGCACAGATAGACCTGTTCGCCTCCCAAGAATCCTCCCACTGCCTGCTCTGGTATGCCCTGACCGAGGCCCCCCTCGGCATAGACGTTCTGGTACACAGCTGGCCCCTTGGCCTGCGCAAATATGTGTTTCCCCCAGTGAGCCTACTTGCACAGACCCTGTGCAAGGTCAGGGAGGATGAGGAGCAGGTCATCCTGGTAGCACCCTACTGGCCCACCCAGACGTGGTTGTTGGACCTCACGCTTCTAGCGACAGCCCCCCCCTGGCGAATTCCCCTGAAGAAGGACCTTCTTTCTCAGGGACGGGGCACTATCTGGCACCTGCGACCAGACCTCTGGAATCTCCATGTCTGGCCCTTGGACGGGATGCGGAAGACCTGCGGTGGTAGACATGATCACTCAGGCTAGGGCCCCCTCTACGAGGTGCCTGTATGCCTTTAAGTGGCGTCTGTTCGTTAAGTGGTGTTCTTCCCGACGGGAAGACCCCCAGAGATGCGCAGTCAGATCAGTGCTTTCCTTTCTGCAGGAGAGATTGGAAGGGATGTTGTCCCCTTCCACCTTGAAGGTGTACGTTGCCACCATAGCAGCACACCATGACGCAGTCGACAGTAAGTCCTTAGGGAAGCACGACCTGATCATCAGGTTCCTAAGAGGCACCAGGAGGCTGAAACCCTCCAGACCGCACCTCGTTCCCTCATGGGACCTCTCTGTAGTTCTTCAGGGTCTACAGAGAGCCCCCTTTGAGCCTTTGCAGTCAGCCGAGCTTAAAGCACTATCCTTGAAGACTGCCCTCCTGACTGCGCTCACTTCCATCAAGAGGGTAGGAGACCTGCAAGCATTCTCTGTCAGCGAAACGTGCCTGGAGTTCGGTCCGGGCTACTCTCACGTGATCCTGAGACCCTGACCGGGCTATGTGCCCAAGGTTCCCACGACCCCTTTTAGAGACCAGGTGGTGAACATGCAAGTGCTGGCCCAGGAGGAGGCAGACCCAGCCCTGTCATTGCTGTGTCCGGTGCGTGCTTTACACATCTATTTGGATTGCACGCAGAGCTTTTGGATCTCTGAGCAGCTCTTTGTCTGCTTTGGTGCTCAGCGGAAAGGAAGCACTGTCTCCAAGCAGAGGACCACCTACTGGCTCATTGACGCCATAACTATGGCATATCACACCCAGGACATGCCGCCCCCGGTAGGGCTACGAGCCCATTCTACCAGGGGTGTAGTGGCCTCCTGGGCCCTGGCCAGGCGTGCCTCTCTAACAGACATTTGCAGAGCAGCAGGCTGGGCAACACCCAACACCTTTGCAAGATTCTACAACCTCCGGGTGAAACCGGTTTCGTCCCAGGTAGTGGCACGCAATGCAAGCGGATAAGCCCGGGATAGCTGGCCAGGTGTATCGTTTGTACTTAGTGCCTTCCACCTCCTTTTGAGCTGAAGATGTGTGCCATTAATTCCCAGTAGTGTTCACAAAATTTGTTCCCTGGTTGACTTCCTCTGAGCCCTGTGGCAGTCGAGTTTTCATAGAGACTCGCTGCCGGCCCAGTACACGTGCTAACTAAGAGTCCTGTTCTGGGGTAGGTGCTCCGCATGTGGCGGTTCCCTGTAAGGCTAACCCCATGCGATGTATATCTTCCACTAATTCGTTTCCCTGTTGGCAAACTCCATTTTCCTTGGGCAGATCCCCTCTACCCCAGTCTCCATGTTTGTAGTAACTCCTCTCCCGTTGGGTAGGATCTACCTTGAAAACTCTCCACATGGTCAGAAAGACCATGTGATGTATTTTTCCACTTAAATATCCCTCCCTCACTTTGGGCGAGGTGTGGTCTCCGCGGTGTCTTCCCCTTGGGAGGGACACCCCCCGACTAGACCTGGCGGCCCAGTCGGAAAATCCCCCTTCTTTTTTAGGGAGTGGAAAAAAAAAAGGGGAAAAGAGGCCACGACTGAGTTAGCCTGTCTCTATCTTTTGGGTAGTCGACTTGTCCCCAAAGGGCCATTCGACACACGTAACTCTGTTGGGGGAGGTTACGTGTCGACCTGGTGTGCTGCTATGAGGTACACAGTGGTCTGCCCGCCACACACCGCCAGTTCACGTAACACAGGTCAGCCAGTTGTGGCTTTTCGTATAGGGACCCCTAGTGTCACTACATCAACACAACATCGAGTGAGTGACAGATAGGGAATGTCATGGTTGCATGTGTAACCTCTGTTCCCTGATGGAGGGAATGAGACGTTGTGTCCCTCCTGCCACAACGCTGAACTACCCGCTGAAATGGCCGGACCTTGTCTCAGCACCTCAGCATAAAACCTGAATGAGTGGTTGCATACCAGCTCCTTTTATAGCATGCAAATACCACTCGCCAATTTTCATTGGCCTTTTATCAAAGACCAGAGGTGTCTCGGGCTCCCAAGAGTGACCCCTAGTGTCACTACATCAACACAACGTCTTGTTCCCTCCATCAGGGAACGGAGGTTACACAAGTAACCATGACGATTTTTCTCAATGTCTTTAATAATGATTTTAGAGTTGAACCTGGAGTCAATCACTGATTGAGTTTCATTAACTAGTTTAAGAGCCAGTGTATTTAGAGGATGAGACACTGGTGGGATCTCTTTGGCTCGTAGGGCTTTATATTTTATATACTTGGGATCAGACTAACGGTTGTGATGCCAGAATTGAACAAATCTCTTCTGTATTTCAATGTTTAGGGGATATAAGCCTAATTCAGGAAGTGCCTCTATGTACCCCCAAAATATTATTTGCAAATTCCAAGTGAATTTTTTCTACTGCAGTTTTATCCCAGTTTTGACAATTTAAGACTGGTCCCCAAATTTCACACCCATACAATAGAATTGCTTTAATGATTGAGTTGTATAATTGAATCCATGTTTTTATAGGTAATTTCATATGGCCGAATCGTAATTGAATTGCATAAAATGCCCTCCGAGCCTTTTCATTCAATGCTTTTACAGCCAGACCAAAACCCCCAGATGCACTGATCTCAGTGCCCAGATAATTGTAGCTGGTGCTGTGCTGTAGGACCTCTCCTCTGTAGGTGAACTGGTATTTGTTTCACTGAGATCTGGTCTTCTTCTGGAATACCACAACTCTGGTTTTGTCCAGGTTGACTGTAAGGGCCCACTCCTGACAGTACTTCTCCAGCAGGGACAAGCTCTGCTGAAGACCCTCTGCTGTGGGAGACAGCAAGACTAAATCATCTGCATACAGCAGACATTTGACCTCAGTATCGTGTAAAGCAAGGCCAGGGATACTGGACTGCTACAGAGCTGCTGCAAAATCATTTATATAGATGTTAAATAGGGTTGGACTCAGACTGCATCCCTGTCTCACTCCACATCCCTGCTGAAAGAATACTGTTCTGTGAGTTCTCATTTTGATTGTACATTTACTGTTTGCATACAGGGATTGTATAATATCAAATGTTTTTCCGCCAATGCCGATTTGAAGAAGTTTGTAAAATAACCCTTGTGCCAAATTGAGTCAAATGCTTTTTTAAAATCTATAAAACATGAAAATATTTTTCTTTGTTTGTCATTGATGTTTTTTTGTTAATTAGAGTATAAAGAGAATAAATGTGGTCAGATGTGCGCTGTTTTGGTAAAAAGACAGTTTTTGATTTATTTAGGATGTTGTGTTTTGAAATAAATGTGACTATGCAGCTATTTATTATACTGCAGAAAAACTTCCCTAGGGCACTGCCCACGCAAATGCCGCAGTAATTATTGGGGTCAAATTTATCTCCTTTTTTAATTATAGGGGTGATCAGTCCTTCAGACCAGATCTCAGGGAAGATACCATACCAAAAAAACCCCCAGATTGAATATTTTAACTAAAGCTTTGATTATGTTGGGGCTGCTGAGTTTAAGCATTTCATTGCTAATGTTGTCTTGTCCACATGCTTTCTTTATTTTAAGATTTTTTATATGCTCTATTATTTCTGACACTGTTATGAAGGTATCCAATGGATTTTTATTATTTTTAGTTGTTTTCATTAAATCTTCTAGTTTTTGCTTTATTTTTCTTTGAGGCTGGTTGAGGTCTGTGGGTTCAAGATTTTTGAAATAAGATTTCCAAATTGAGCCACTCTGAAGTGACATTTCTGATTTGGGGGTTTCAAATTACTTTTTGGTGTATTAATTAATTAATTTAATCAATTTTGGATTTAAAATATGTTTCTTTTTTGTTGCATATAAGTCTTTTGTAATTCTTCAGACAGTTTGAGTAAGAAACCCTTATTGTCTTATTTTCTGGTTCATTATGTTTTTTGTTAGAAAGCCTTCTTAGTTCTTTTCTGAAACATTTACATTCATTTTCAAACCACATCTTTTTTTTTCTTCTTTTTTTTTCTTTTTTTTTAATGTTAGATAAAGAAAGGTTAAGGTTGTTTGTTGCTAAATGTATCCCATTAATATCTGGGGTGAAATCAGTGGACATAAAATCATCCAGCATTTTTAATATAATAGAACTGTTCATTTTCTTTGAATTGTGCAATGTTGGATTGGTTCCATTTGAGTTTGGGTTTCAAAGGAAACAGTTTTTCAAAGACAAGGGGAGGATTGTTTCATTATTGTTTGAAGTAAAGCACTGTTTGGCAGTGATCAGAAATGGGGAGTTGAGGTCTGACTGTAAAAGCACTAATAAAGTTTGGATCAATATCTGTTATTGAATAATCGACCACACTGGCTTCTGATCTGGAGCAATACGTGAATCTACCAAGAGAATCTCCCCTGGTTCTGCCATTAATGATGTACAGCTCAGAACATATACAGAGCTTTAACATTTGCTTTCCATTTGTGTTCCCTAAACTATCATAACTGTTTCTTGGTGTCATAATTGATGGGGATTTAAACATGGTGTCACAGAGTATGTGACCTTTATTGACAATATTTACATAATCAATTTCCCTCCCAGTCCTTACATTTAAATCTCCACATATGAGGATATTTCCTCTGGACTGGAAGTGTAAGATATCAGTCTGTAACTTTAGAAAGCATTCCTCTAAGTAATAGGGAGAGTCATGAGGTGGAATATAAACAGCACAGAGGTAAAGGTTACTCTGTGGTATGACTGATTGATTTTATTTCAAGCCAAATAAATGAATTTTCAGTTTTTACTATTTTAATCAAATGTTTAGATTGTCTTTATGCCATATAAGTATTCCACCTGAATCATGGCTGCATTTTATTTTAGATTTTTTTAATGAGGGAACAACAATTTCTCTGTGTCCTTTTGGACAATGTAAAGTCTCATTACTGCGACACCAGTTCTCATGAAAGATAGAGATGTCAATGTCTATTAAACTCCTAAGTACATCATGGTCTACAGTCTTGTTACCAAAAGTAGAAGAGTGCAGACCCTGTATATTCCAACAACTGATTTTAAATGACTTCATGGATAAGTTTGTCTATAATGTGTGTGTGTGTGTGTTTGTGTATATATATATATATATATATATATATATATATATATATATATATATATATATATATATATACAGGTGCATCTCAATAAATTAGAATGTCGTGGAAAAGTTCATTTATTTCAGTAATTCAACTCAAATTGTGAAACTCGTGAATTAAATAAATTCAGTGCACACAGACTGAAGTAGTTTAAGTCTTTGGTTCTTTTAATTGTGATGATTTTGGCTCACATTTAACAAAAACCCACCAATTCATATATATATACATGTGCATGAGTTATGTAGATTAATTCATCAGTTTTGAGCAGATGATGTCCAGTAGATGTCTTATCTGTTTGAGTTCAGGAGCTGCAGAGTTTTGTGGTTGTTGAACTGCCACTGCATACCTCTTGTTTTGTGATGAAGGTCCTGTGGCCGGACTGTGGTGGAGGGTTCTTGATCGCTGAGAGCTTTTGTTGTCAGTTGAATTTATGCTGTTGCTTCGTGTGATCCCAGGGGCTGTGCTTTTTAGCACTCTGGCAAAAACTTTTACTCCTTGTTTGTTTAGGTGGACGTGGCCATACATTTGATGAGGCCGTATATCTTCATGATGGGCGAGATGAACGTTTGGAAGAAGTGCACAGCCTCTGGAGAGTTCCACATTATTTCCATGAATGATATGGAATGGTACATCACTGCGTGGTAGTAACATGGACAGGGTTATTTTTGCCTCTGGGAACTGTTGTGTGGCTCTAATGGCCACCTCTCTGAGCACAGGAGCCACATGCCATTTTGTGGCCTTTAAATCATTTGTCCCTGTGTGGATTATAATGTGCTTGTAAATTTCATTTAGATGTTTAACAGAAAGGATCTGAAAAGCACTTCTTGTGTTCGCCACCACATTTTCTGGGCTTTCACGTTTGGGAACAAAAGTTTCTCATTGATATATTTCCCATTTGAATCAGTCAGGATAAGAGCCTGTGTTTCGCTGGGATCCTCTGGATCAGAGCTGTGGATCTGGGCTGGTGGATCAGTTGAGGAGTGAAGCTCTTCCTGCACTGGTGATTCTTCAGGTTGGGGATTTTCAGTGAGCATCTCTGGATACATCAAGGGTTTAGCAGGAGATTCTTTGGGGGCTGAAACAGTTGAGCTGTTTTTTTCAGATTATTGATGAGTTCATCTTTGGTGTGGATTTCTGACTTCAAGGCAAAGAGTTTCTTCTGCATTTCTGTCTTAACTTGTGTTAATTGTCTTCCAAATGTTGATTTTACTTCTCCCAGGTCTTCTTTAAATTGCTGAAGTTCCTTTGATATCTCTTTTCTGTCTCACTGTAGATATTCAGTCTCTTGTCTTAAATTCATGATGTCATTTGTAAGCTGTTCCATGTTGTTGTTGTCTTTCAGATGGGACAATATTAATTATTTTAGCTCCAATACCTCTACCTCCAGAAGGGAACAATTGTCTTTCATTTTCAACATTGGAGATGGAATTATAGTCGCTGCAGTCATCATCTTCTTTTGGACTACTTGTATGGGAGAGGCATTAATATTCAAGTCTTTGTTGCCATCACGAATGGGATCTTCATCAGACAGTGTCAGTGTTTTTATTTGTTCAAAATCTTCTATGAAAACTTTGAGAGCAGGCTCTGATCCCTTGACCATAATAGTGCCATTTTTATGCAGGTTCAAAGTCAAAATTCTTGCTTCATCAGTTTTTTCTGCATCTTCAAATACCAAGATCTGTCTGCCTTTACAAATGCCTCTTTTGTGGTAAAGGTGAAGTGTTGGCAGAAGGCGGTGTGCCATAAAGGGCTGTTTTCAGTGTAAAAGAGCAGGTTGGTTATGACACTGTGATCATGGTCAGCAAACAGTGTTTCAGGCTTTTCCTTCATCTGCTTCCATCTGTGGAGCTGTCTGTCTGTTCAGAGCTCTTCTGAGGGTAAAAAAAGGGGCGGGGCCAAGCTGCTGCACTGGCCATAGTTGATTTTGGAATGTAAACAATCAACTGAAGAAAATGCCTTTTTTGTTTATTTTTGATATACGCTTAGTGAGTGTATTAAATGTATAAAAAGGTATAAACATGAATAAATAAGCCCAAATAGGAAAAAAAAGACCACTTTCACTGGCTTTGTTGCTTAAAAAATGTACATGTTGTTTGGATGTGTTCTCTGTTGAATTTTCTAATTGTTATCGATATTTGTAGCAATTTATCTCGAGCTCATCTCAAGGATGACTGTTCAGTTTCACCGGACCCCTCTCTCTCTCTCTCTCTCTCTCTCTCTCTCTCTCTCTCTCTCTCTCTTTCTATCTCTCTCTCTCTCCCTATAAGCTCAAAGAATAGAATATGTGTTGGATTTTATCAAGCAGTGACTTTATTTAAATACTGAAAATGTAGCAATATTTCAACACATCTAGCTTCTGTTGATTTTGGATGCTTTGTAAATAAAACGCATGTTTTTGTACTGAAATACCACACACTAAAGTGGCAAAGCACTTTAGTCAATTCTTCCCTTGTGTCTGTCTCTGAAGTGAGTTAACCAGAAATTTGATTCTTGATAAACGTTAAATGTAAACTTTGTATATCCTTTACATATCCTATACTGTATTTACAACATCATAATTTCTGACAGTTTCCATCTTGACATCCGATGAGTGGAAAAGACTTGATTGGAGCGTTTATGAACTGATGTTTTTTTTTTTTCATAGCTTTGGATCTGTGCCCTCACTCCATGAAATGTCTGCTCAACCAAATGCTTGATGACCAGCCAGGCAGTCAGCCTGGGATCTTCCTGTCCAAGAGGCAGGATAGCGGATCAAACAAACATTTGTACGGACAACCTGTGCTGTGGAGCCCCTCTCATGCATATCTGCAGTGTGATTATCCTAGCTCATGGGTCTTAAAGAGATAGTTCACCCAAAAATGAAATTTATTTAGTCTTTTACTCACCCTCATGCCATCCCAGATGTGTATGACTTTATTTCTTCAGCAGAACACAAATTAAGATTTTTAGAAGAATATTTCAACTCTGTAGGTCCATATAATGCAAATTAATGGGTGCCAAAATTTTGATGCTCCAAAAAGCACATAAAGGCATCATAAAAGTAACCCAGAAGACTCTAGTAGTTAAATCTATATCTTCAGAATTTATATGATAGGTGTGGGTGAGCAACAGATCAATATTTAATCATTTGTTGCTAGAAATTCTTCTCTCTGCCCAGTAGGGGGTGGTATGGATGAATATGAATCACTAAAAACACAAGAAGAAGAATGTGAAAGTTATCTGTTTCTCATCCACACCTATCATATTGCTTCTGAAGATATAGATTTAACCACTGGAGTCTTATGGATTACTTTTATACTGACTTATGTGATTTTATGAGCTTCAAAATTTTGGTACCCATTCACTTTCATTGTATGGACCAAAAGAGCTGAGAAATTCTTCTAAAAATCTTCATTTGAGTTCAGCAGATGAAAGAAAGTCACACACATCTTAGATGGCATGAGGGTGAGTAAATTATGAGAGAATTTTAATTTTTAGGTGAACCATTCCTTTAAGGACTTTTGCTGGAGGAAGACACAAAGCAGATAAATATGGGATAGTTCGTCCAGAAATGAAAAATTTCATAATTTACTTGCTGTCATGTCATTTCCAACCTGTATGCTGTTATTCATTTTATTTTATTTTATTTTTCTGTGGAACACAAAAGGAGATATTTTTAAAGAATCTTACCATTCCTGCAAGACAATGCCGATATAGTCCCCATGGCTGTCAATTTCCAAAAAAAAAACAAAAAAACAAGAAAGCTCAATAAAAGTGGTCCATAGGATTTGTGCGTTAAATACTAAAACTTCTGAAGCCAAATGATAGGTTTGTGTGAGGGACAGACCTAAATTTAAATCATTATAAATTTGCCCTCCCCTAAAGCTCATGTCCCAAATTTATAAACAGCATTTATTGTTTGGTTACTACCCACACTAGAACCAATGCTTTTTTGCCATCAATAACATTAACACTGCGTTTTTAACCGTGACTGTGGAATATAGCGCACATGTCATATAAACTACTTTTATAATATATATTTTTTCTTTTATGGGGTTTTTTGGTCAATATGACCTGTCGTTGTATAGCAAGAATGTTGGAGTCAGCTTGCAGCCCCCTTGGAAGTTAGCTGAGGCCCTCTAGTGGGCTCTGGCTTCCTGATAACCACTGCTTTACGCCATTCTGTATAAAATGTTTTTGGTTCTTTTTTTCTCATCTGCAGTTCCTCCTGTCATCATTAAGTTTGAGGAGCCAGAGAAATTGCATGACACATGTATGATCTTCACTGTGCGTGGGCACCCCCTGCCCACCCTGCGGTGGTACTATAAAGGCGAGGAGATCAAGGCGACCGAGTACATCCGTCCAGAGATGGAGGTGTATCAGGACAACCTGGAGGGGTGTCTTATGTTCAAAACCCCCACCCACCACAACAATGGCAACTACACATTGGAGGCCAGGAACTTCCTGGGTGTAGCCGTCAAAACTGTGTACGCCCACTTCCTAAAGCCTCCTTTTGATGGTACGTGAGGTATTCAATTAAATTGCAAATTTTAAAATGGCAGCCAGCTCTTATGTCAGTCTGATCAATAATTTCAGAATCTCAAGATATTTATTACATTGATTGATTGAACTGTATTTGATTACACTTTGCATAAATTCAAAAATGTTTAGGTTTGATGAGTAACATATTAATGTAACATGTTACTTTTAAAAGTAACTTTCCCCAACATTGATAACCTTTAACCAAAAGAGTCAAAACTGACACGATAAAAACCATGAATCTTGACTACGAACTTGACAACATCTCCTTGATGCTATTTTACATGCAAATGGTACTTTGAATGTTCACTCTCCACCTGTGTAAAAATAGTAAAATTCTCAAGCACTGCTGTGCATTCTCCAAAGAGTGCAAGAGGGGTGTTTCTAAGATTAGAGCTGTTATGTCACAGACTCAGTGTTGAAAAACAGAACAGACTGAATGTCGGTTAGAGGCCCTGCATGAGTAACTTATTAACACCAAGGGTGAGAATCTACCAGGTTTATAGATAAATATAGACACAGGCCCTCTCTCTTAAAGAAATAGTTAACCCAAAAGTGACAATTCTGTCATTATTTAATCACCCTATATTGCCATGTCTTGTGACTCCAATGTCTTTCTTACATTAAACACGCCTTAATAAGCTGTATATGAAAGTGAATAGAGACTGCAGGCCATCAAGTTTCAAAAAGGACAAAAACACAATAAAACCACATAAAAGTAGTCGATATGGCTTGTGCACTTTTTTTCCACATCTTTAAGCCATATGATGTGAAATATGTACTGTATATATATATAAACCCATCTATATGCATATCACATGATTCTGTCATGCAAAGTTTCACATCAAATAAGGTTTAATTACATTGTTAAATATTGCAATTATTGTCTGGTGTTCTCAGACTCATTTTGGAACATTACCATAATGGCAAAAGAAATGCATTGAGGCATAAATGTTGATCATAGTATAATAAAATTTTCAAATGCATTTGCATGAATCCTCATAGCTGATTTGGACATATTCATATCTGGTAATTATATACCTCTGTGTTTGTTTGTTTCTCCTTGTTTTCTCTGTAGACTACATTGAAAATGGTGAGTTCCTCTCTTTAATTGTCTGGTGCATGCATTTCTTTTTTTTTTATGTCTTATTCATTAGTTTGTTTATAATAAAACAAAGAAGGATTTTGAAGGAATTAGTTTAGTCTGTGTTCGGAATAAACAACTTTTCCCCAAACAATATCCTTGGTCGTATTCTCAGATGGCTGGCAGCCATGGCTGGACATGCTGTTATTGGACCTATTTAGTATTTTTGACTTATAGTGACCGATATCTGTCAGTATAAGAAAAATCGGATCCTAATTCAGAATCTGCTTCCAGAAAATCGCATTAAAGCTAGATCAAGGTCATTTTACACACTGCAGGCCAGTTCGCAAGTGTTGCTCAGCACTCAGAAATCACTTCGATTTTGGTTAATCTGTTCTCATTCATAAATTTAACAGTGAATCAATAGCCACTTTCTAACATGAAGCCTGTTAAATTGCAATAAAATTGCCGGATTACCTGTAAAGTAATGTATCTGCTATTTTCACACACAACACCTTTCAGACTTTTATCCACACAGCTACCATTCAAACAGTAGCACTAAAATTCCGTAGTAAAAATCTGTGATGTTGTTTGTTGGAAATTACATTTAAACAACAGTGCTGAATATAAGTAATCAGTTTGTCCAATTTGATGACATTTCTCTCCACAATGTAGATAATCACAAATCATGATTTCCAACTACATGAAATAATTACTTCAGCTTCTTCAGAACTTTGCACTTGGCTCAAACTCTTTGACAACAAACTTCTTACGTTAGAGTACACACATGACCTCTCAACAAAAAAATGTGGCAAAATTTACAGAAAGATCTGTACATGTGAAATCACCCAATTTTTAAAGCACAGTCATTGACCTTCATGAGTAGGTTTCTTACACTGTTATCACCCTAATTTACCACGTTTAATCAAGTTGACGCATGGGAACTGTGCAAATGACAGATTGTTGCTGTCAGAGCTCTGAATTAAGTTAAATGGTTTTGCTCGGGATGAATGGCTGTAGTGTGTGTGAATGTGGAGTATAAGTGGATGCAAGGCAGGATACGTAAGTCCACTAGCCAGGCCTTGCTCACTCCATGTTTCCTACTTAGTAAAGAACAGAAAAAAATAAATAAATATGAATAGCCTTAGGCTTTTTTTTCATTACCAAAAGAATAATAGTGGCAGAACAATCTAAAATCAGAATCCCCCATTGAAATAGCATTAACCTTGCAAAAAACAGGTCTAATCAAACAGTATTCGCCCCAAGACATATTTAGTGAATAATGCTCAATGGTTCTCGTAAGAGCAGTAACTTGGAGTGAACAAACAATCCATCCATCACCTTGCGTGCATTGACAAAACCAGTCAAGTTAAGGCTGGTATTTATAACAAGTTCATGTATGGAGAGTTCCAAATGGATGGAAAATCATAAAAATGACAATGAGACCCATTGGTTAAAAGTAATTAGTTCTAAGAAAACCAAATGAAATTCATTCATTTTAAATTTGATTTAGGTTTCCATATACAATGCTTTTTAGGACAACTGTGTGTCTAGGTAGTTGTTTTGCTTGGGTATACTGTATAGAGGCTGGTAGTAGCAAAATAAATAAATAAATAAATAAAGATAACGAAACAAAATTTTTTCAAATTTATGTTTTTCTCTGAACACTACAAACTCTTGTTTGTCTTCTAGTGAGTCCGACACCGACCGCTATTCCAACTATGACACATCGGCCTGAAGAGGACACCTTTGGTGTGAGTGTTGTTTTCTGTGCCCGTATAACATATAATGAGATTACATGAACATCTTGTTCTCAGGTCTACACAATTGAAGAGGGATTTGAAAACAAACTATTCTGAACCACTTCCTCTCTTCCACACTTGTACATCCTATCTGCCGTTCCCTTGTGGTTTGTGTGTATTACATCTGCCTAAAGATGTGCTTTCGTTCATCTTTGTGCTGTAATTGACTGGATATAGATTATATTGTCATTTTAAGGTTTTAATAGGGACTCAGACACAAAGAGAGGGAGTAAGCTTTGATTGTTTGGAGGTCCTAATTACGGCGAAACCTTTTTTGCTTCAGATAGCTTTATTCCAGCGCTTTGATTTATTGCGCATTGTCTTTATTTTTTGTTTATCTGGGACATTCAGACATTATATTCAGTTGTACACTTTGTGTTTTCCATAAGGAAGTGTGAGTATTTTGGCTGTAAGTGTAGGGCTGTTATCTCTCTCCTAAAACACCTGACCTGAATTAGTATTATTATTTTAATTTTATTTTTTTTCTTCTGTTATATGCTATGATGCCCTTCCCTTTTCATGCAATTTATAGAAGCCTCTGCTGCCATAAGCAACTTATGACACCAATTACATTGATGACATGATTACAGCATCAACATCAATACAAATCATATAAACAAGCCAAGACATGCTTTGTGAGTTTGCTGTAATTTTGCACTTTTTCCCCCCCGTAAGAGACACATTTGATGAAACAGACATATTTATTTGGCATGTTTTATGTTTCTAATCATGTCGTTCCTGGGCTGTAGTTTTTTTTTTTTTTTTGTAAAGTGTACTACATACATATCAAATCCATTTATAAACAAACTTTTAATATTATATTGAAGCTTTGACATGTATCACTGTGTTACGGGCTAATCAGTGATTTAAAAACATTTGTTGAAGCTCATTGAATTAGACTAAGGCTATGTTTGGAATGAAGTACTATCACGCTACTTCTGCAATTTTTTAACATATTTTACTTGACTTATTATTTGATCGGGCTGCCATTAGTTAAGACTTGGATTTAAAATACAAACTATTTGGATTTAACTGTAACTGGACATGCAGTGTAATGGGGTCATGTGACAACAGTGGAGCATACTAGCCGACTGCTTGAAATGTTTATCATTCCGTATTGCATACAATACTGTACTTTTTTTTAAACAGTATGTAGTATTATGCAGTATAAACTGTGCAGTATGCAAGTATTCTCTTCTGAATGTAGCTGTATCCCTGCTAACCTGAAAAGTAATTTATCTAAGTTTGGTTCTCAGATTCAATGTTTAATTTTATCGCAGAGAAACTGTCATCCAAAAACAGTATTTAAAGTTGACAAAACATATTGTTTTAGCATTTTAGTTGAGATTTAGTTTTAATTAATAAAACATGCATAAGACACTAAAGGGTTATGTAATGCTAACATGTAACATTTATAAATGTAAACAGTTCCTGACATGAAGTTTACAATATATAGTATTTAAATACTTGTATGTGTCATACTACAATGTTTCATACTTGCACTATACATTGTAAAGTGTGATTAGAAATGAAAATATGTGGTCAATTTAATATTTCTGTTATTAACAATTTAAATATCAATTTAAATCAAGTGTCTCCTGCTCTCTAGGTGTCAATTGCAGTTGGCTTGGCTGGCTTCGCCTGCGTTCTCCTTGTCGTTATGTTCGTGCTAATCAACAAATATGGCAGACGCTCCAAGTTTGGCATGAAAGGTAAGCCGGTGTAAACTCTTCAGCAGGAAACTTGGCACATTGCATTATTAGTGAATAAGTGTTACAGCAAGTGACTCATTTTATTATACCAACAACTGTTGTAAGTGGGGAAAAATGAAACTCGTATATTTCTTTGAATATTTCTGCCGTTTGTTCTGAATCAAATTTGTGGGTTGTTTTTACATAGCTTGCATTTGCATGTGGTTCTTTGCTCTGCTTAAAGGGTTAGTTCACCCCAAAATTAAAATGTAGTCATTGTTTACTCACCCCTGTGTTGTTATAATTTCATTTGACTTTCTTTTTCTTAACACAAAGGGAGAAATTGTGAAAAAAAAAAATAAAAAAAAAAATTGTGCTCAGTGATGTCCTACAATGGCAGTTTATGGTGACCACCTATTCAAGCTTCAAAACGACTCAAAAGTATAATTCAGAAGTCTAATATATTATTCCATGAGACTCATGATTGTTATGAAAGCATCCGATAAGGGTTGGTGAGAAACAAACCGAAATCTAATGTATTATTTATTGAAACTGTTGTTGGACCGTTGCTCTCATCTCCGTGGACTCATGAGACCAGTAGTTCACGCAGCCCGCTGGTGAAATGGGTCATTCAAGCGAAAACACGTTTTGTTTATCTAAAAACAGGTCCACCACAGTGAAACTAAAGAACAGAAAACAGCTGCACACAAACCAGAGAACCAGACTTACAAAACATGTCTAAAGAGTTTGTAGTCCAAGAATAAATGCATTTCTATGCCCAGCCTTATTTGATGTATTTATTTATTTATTTTATTTTCTCCCCTTTTTCTCCCTAATTTGGAATGCCCAATTCCCAATGCGCTCTAAGTCCTCGTGGTGGCGTTGTGACTCGCCTCAATCTGAGTGGCGGAGGACGAATCTCAGTTGCCTCCACGTCTGAGACCGCCAACCCGCGTATCTTATCACGTGGCTTGTTGAGCGCATTACCGCGGAGACATAGCACGTGTGGAGGCTTCATGCCATCCACTGCGGCATCTACTCACAACTCACTACGCACCCCATTGAGAGCGAACCACATTATAGTGACCACGAGGAGGTTACCCCATGTGACTTTACCCTCCCTAGCAACCAGGCCAATTTGGTTGCTTAGGAGACCTGGCTGGACTCACTCAGCATGCCCTGGATTCAAACTCTTGAACTTCAGGGGTGGTAGTCAGTGTCTTTTCTCGCTGAGCTTCCCAGGCCCCCTGCCCAGCCTTATTTTTTTATTTTTTTTAGCCGGAGTACTCAATCAAACTGAGAGAGATAGGCTGCATCCAAAAACATAATCAGTTAATGGCTTAACAGACAATGTTTATGAATGAATTGAATTCTTAAGGGAACTGGTCTCAGGACAGTTTGAAGAGCACCTTATTTTCACCCTACCTCTGTATACAGCCTCCGAAGGCAGCATTTTCCAGTTTTCGGACACAACCATAGACAGAGGAGGCTGAAGGCATGCCACAGTCACACCATTTCCTAACCTGACGTCAAATGGTACGCGATAAAAGGTATCTTTTCTAGTAATCATTGAGTTTTTGTCCTAACTGCTGTTAGGAGCGACAGGACATTCTGTCAATCGCTTGGTTTCTATTTTCGGCGTTGCGGCAGGAAACCCCGGCCGCTGTGAACTGGCACCAGTCCAAAAACCTTCTCATAACCTACCGAATGTTTAGCTGAGGTATCGCTCTCTTCAGACGGAGGTTCAGAATGGAGAACAGGTGATAGACATTCCTGCCTCTATCTCTGTTTGATTGAATATTCCGGAAAAAAATAAAAAATAAAATAAAAAAGTCTGGGCATTGAAATGCATCTATTCTTGGACTACAAACTCTTCAGACATGTTTTGTTAGTTTGGTTCTCTGGTTTGTGTGCAGCTGTGTTCTCTTCTTTAGTTTCACTGTGGCAGACCTGTTTTTAGATAAACAAAACGTGTTTTCACTTGAACAAACCATTTCGCCAAGGGGGCTGTGTGAACTACTGGTCTCATGCAGTCTCAGGAACGTGCAGAGGAAAGCAACGGTCTGTCAATAGTTTCACTAAATAATACATTAGATTTCAGTTTGTTTCTCACCAAACATTATCGTATGTTTTCATAAGAATCCTGAGTTTCATGGAATCATTTATTAGGCTTCTGAATTATACTTTTGCTTCGTTTTGAAGCTTGAAGAGGTGGTCACCATAAACTGCCATTGTATGACATCACTGAGCACAGATGTTTTTCACAATTTCTCCCTTTGTGTTAAGAAAAAGAAAGAAAGTCATACTGGGTTATAACAACACAGGGGTGAGTAAACAATGACTGAATTTACATTTTTGGATGAACTATCCCTTTAAGAACCATCCTAAGCTGGTTTTCTGGTCTTAGCTTGTTTTAGCTGGTCTTCCAGCCTGGCCAGCTGAAAAGTGTTCAAAATCAGCCAACAGACCAACCTGACCAGGCTGAGAGACAAGCTAAGACCAGCAAACCGGCTTGGGCTGGTTTATGTTGGTATTTTTAGCAGTGTGGTTTCTGGTAATCGACTGAATAGTTAAATATGATTCATATGTCACTATGCTGGACAGAACTGCATCATTAGGCTTGTCTGAGGCCCAAAGCCTTTACATTTTTGCTGAGCAGTTAGCGGATCTTTCGGTTGTCACTGTGGAAATGTTCTGGGATGAAGAAAGGCCCAGTCATGCTCTCCTGGTTCTCAGATGGGTTGGCATCCTCACTTCTCTTAGAATCCTTCAAAGCTTGGTTGGTTTGGCTACCCATAATGCATTGTGGCTGCATTTTAGCAATGGTAGTTAGGAACACCTCCCTTTCACATCACATACAAATAGGTGAATGTTTCTCTTTATTTACACTTTTTTTTTCTCAGATTTTTCTGGATGAAAGAATTAAAAGTAAAAGTATCATAAAAGAATAGTTAACCTCAAAATGGAATTGTGTTATTGTTTACACACTCTTATGCTATTCCCACCCCAAATGACTTAACTGGAACACAAAAGGAGATGTGAGGCATAATGTTAGCCTCAGACACCATTCATGTTCTTTCCAACTTTTTGCCATACACTGAAGTTTAATGATGACAGGCTAACGTTCTGCTTTCTTTAATGGATGAAAGTAAGTCATTCCAGATTGGAACAACATGAGGGTGAGGGTGAGTTTTTTAAGAATTTTCATTTTTGTGTGAATTATACCTTAATAAAGCATTACATTTTGCTTCAAGATGATGGATCCTATTTTTTTAGGACCATTAAGAATAGTTTGCAGTGTGATGATATTTTCATTACAATTAAGCACATTTTCATACATATGTATATACATATATACAGTTGTGGCCAAAAATATTGGCACCCTTGGGAAATATGAGCAAAGAAGACTGTGAAAAAAATCTGCATTGTTTATCCCTTTGGTCTTTCGTAAAAAAAAAAAAAAAAAAAAAAATATATATATATATATATCCTTTAATTGAAGCAAAACAATTGAAACGGGAAATATCTCATTATTAAATACATTTTTTTTTTTTCTCCAAAACGCAATGACCATAGTTATTGGCCCCCTTTTATTCAATACTTTTTGCAAACCTCCCTTTGCCAAGATAACAGTTCTGAGTCTTCTCTTATAATGCCTAATGAGGTTGGAGAACACCTGGCAAGGGATCTGAAACCATTCCTCCATACAGAATCTCTACAGATCCTTCAAATTCAGAGGTCCATGTTGGTGGAATCTCCTCTTCAGTTCACCCCACAAATTTTCAATGGGGTTCAGGTCAGGGGACTGGTTTGGCCATGGCAGAACCTTGATTTTGAGGTCAGTGAACCATTTTTGTGTTGATTTTGATGTTTGTTTTGGATCATTGTCCTGCTGGAAGATCCAACCAGGGCCCAATGTAAGTTTTCTGGCAGAAGCAGCCAGGTTTAGATTTTTTATCTGTTGGTATTTGACAGAGTCCATGATGCCATGTATCCGAACAAGATGTCCAGGATCTCTGGCCGAAAAACAGCCCCACGACATTAAAGATCCAGCACCACATTTAACCGTGGGCATTGGGTACTTCTTCATCTCTGTGTGCACCAAACCCATCTCTGGTGTTTGCTGCCAAAAAGCTCTTTTTTATTTCATCTGACCATAGAACTTTGTCGCATTTGAAGTTCCAGTAGTGTCTGGCAAGCTGAAGATGCTTGAGTTTGTTGTTGGATGAGAGCAGAGACTTTTTTTCTTGAAACCCTCCCAAACAACTTGTGGTGATGTATGTGATGTCTGATATTTTTTTGTGAGACATTCTGACCTCAAGACCCAACTAATTTCTAAAATTCTCCAGCTGTGATCCTTGTAGATTCTTTGGCCAGTTGAACCATCCTCCTCACTGTGCATGGAGACAATATAGACACACGTCCTTTTCCAGGCTGATTCTTAAGATCTCCAGTTGATTAGAACTTGTTAATTATTGCCCTGATGGTGGAAATGGGCATTTTCACTGCTTTGGCTATTTTCTTATGGCCACTTCCCATTTTGTGAAGCTCAACAACCTTTTGCTGCAAATCAGAACTATATTCTTTAGTCAAACCCACTGTTATTGATGATTAAGGGAATTTGGCCTGTGTGTTACCTCATATTTATACCCCTGTGAAACAGGAAGTCACGGCTGAACAATTTCATGCTCCTAGTCACCCAGGCGCACTAAAAATAGTAAAATATGAATGGGAATATACTTCAGATATATTTTACTCTAGGAATTTCTAGGGTTGCCAATAATTGTGACCAACATGTTTTGGAGAAAAAATATTGATTTAATAATGAGATATTTCCCCTCTTTCAATTGCTTTTTTATTCAAATAAAGGTAAAATTTCTGAATGAAAGATCAAAAGGTTTTTTTTTTTTTTTTCACAGCCTTCTTTGCTCATATTTTGGTACCAACATACATATATATATATATATATATATATATATATATATATATATATATACTCAATGCAGTGTCAAAATGCAAATAAATAAATAAAATAAAATAAAGAAAGAAAATTGCCTTAAAATAGCATTAATTTGCTTTTTTTTTATTTTATTTTTTTATGATTTTTGAATAAAAGTACTTTGATATTTTTTTGTGATATTTGCCCATATTCATCTCTGCCATTAAAACCAGAGACATGTCCCCCTCTTGACATGTCGGCCAGTATGAAGTTGTGTCATCCAGAACTCATATAATGTCTTGGTAATGAACATTACGAGGTGTAGGCTGGTGTGGAACCATGCAACACCAATTACACTACAACCAACACAAATGCTCATATATCAGAAGGATAATTAACATGATGCCTTCGGTCCCTGGAGCCTCATGCCATGTTATTTTTCTCTCACCATCAACTGAAATCTAATCAGTAGCCTTGTCTGGTGGTAACAGTGTCAGAGTACTCACAAGCCCCTGCTATGGCAGAGACAGACTCTAAATGAATGTGTGGTGTGTTGGCTCACTGTGTCTTGCTTTGGCACTGTGCCATGTTCTTTGACTTTCTCTGTTTCACTTTGGTTCCCACGGGGACATTCTTCTTTTTTTCCCCCTCTTTCTTTCTTTCCTGTTTTACATCTGCTTCTGTGCTGTCCCTCATCTCCACCAATCGCTTTATACCTCCTTTTTCCCCTCTACCCACTTCCCTCTTCCTTCTGTACCCCCCCCCCCCCACACTCCCTCCCTCCCTCCTCACTCTTGTTGACAGAAACAGAGAGCACTCTCAGTCCTTTTTTTAACTGAGCTAATTAAATGGAGATTAAGCAGATAACATAAATGGATGTGGAATTGAAGAAGGGAGAACAGAAGGGGATTGGAGAGGTTTCTGGGTGGTGCTGGAAGAACCAGGCTGCACGGTTCTGGTGGTTACAGCTCATTGGTTACTGGTTGGGTCTCCAGTTATTTACAGGCAGGCACTTGGTAATGTTTTTGGGTTTCCATGTTCCTTGTTCTGCAGAAGAGAAGGAAGGAAGGAAGGAAGGAAGGAAGGAAAGTGAATAAATCTGTATAATTCAGAGATACTTTAAGTCAGCATTTTAAATTAAAATGGAACTTTTTTACTATCTTAATACACGTTCACCGTCTTATTGTTCTCGGTTTATTTGTACATGTTATTCAATCAATTCCGTTGGGTGAAGTTAGCAGCATGAAAATTACACACTTCACTGTAAACAATGGAGTAATAAGTAAGAAATATGTTAAATACAATTTGTATAATGTTCAAAAATGATTGTTTTGATTCTAGACAAATTTCATTAAATTATTGTAGTGTCAGATTCATTTCTTGGCCTTGTGCCTAATTTTGCAATCAGGTCTGACCTCAGAGCTGCTATCACCTGGTGATGAAATGTGGCTTACTGTCACCCTATTCAGTGATTTCTTTATTCCTTTATATGAAATCAAACAGTAGCCACTTCTGTCCTAACTGTCTTGTCTGAGAGCTGTGAAAAGTGCTGTTTGTGCTCTCGTATTGAGACTTTACATTATTCTTTTGGTTCTCATCCAGTGCAGTGAATGAGAGTTGTTCATATGAACTGAGGTGTAAATAACCTTAATCTAGTCTCGCGGTGAGTGAAAGAGATTCGGTCCAGGGAAAGCATGGCAAACCTTCAAAAGCATTAGTATTTTCTGAAGTGCTTGTAAATGAAGCTGTTCGGCCAGACAGTGTTTTTGGTCCATTTTGTGATCCTCACCTACTGCAAAAACAACTTAAACCAACCTAAAGTGGTTAGCTATTCTCTCAGCATGCACAAACTAGTTAGGGTGGTATGTTTTGCTGGTTTAGGCATTTGTCAGCTGGTCAGCCTGGGAGACCAAATGGGGCCAACCAGCTAAACACCTGCTTGGCCAGGATGGTCCGCTAGACCAGCTAATTACAAGTTTGGCCAGGCTAGAAGACCAGCTAGATCAGTTGAAGACTTAGCTAGGTGTCACAGGGTGAATGAGATACATACACAAGGCAAAAGGTAAGTTCAACAGTTTACCCCGGAGGGGTTGTGTTTACTCACAATAGTGGTGAAATGAGGGGTGTTGAAGAGTTTAAATGGGTGCAGTGTTGTGTGGGGGTGTCGCTGTGGCTTGAGGCTGTGAGTGGCTCCAAAGGGATAAGAGGACACAGGTGACATGGGGTAGTGAAGAGATCGGCACGGCATTTCAGAGTTTCGTCTGAGTTCAATCGCTCTCTGGGGAAAAAAACACAACACATTAGTTGGTGTGTGGAGAACAGGCTCACCTTCCTTTTAGCTGGAGGCTTTTTATATCCTTGCTGATTGAGGCAATTATTCTCCGTCAAGTGCATCTGATTAACCCACTCTGCTTTCTTTACTTCCATGTTTGTGGCGGTTGCCAAGGGTGATGCTGACACTCAAATGGTTGGCTCGCTACAGACCCCTTTGTCCCTTGGTTGGATGTGGTGGTGGTAAGAGGGGGGTGGGTTTTTCTCTCACCAGACCTGACAGTAGTCGGTACATCTGTGAGAGGCCATCTGCATTACCGTTAGCTGCCCCCTGGATTGATGTGTGTTGCACCATGAGACCCCTTCTGAGAAACATTGGGACTCTCTCCCCTGCAAACATGGCCTCGGCCAGCTCAGCTGCTTCCACCAACTCACCTAACGTGGCAGGGTTAGTCATGCCGGCTTTTTTCCGTTGGGGATGGGGAAGGGCATGCAAAAGTGTATCCAAGACTACTCTTTCCACAACTTGTTTTGGATCCGGAACGCCGTGTATCAGCCACAGGTTAGCAAAACTGGAGAGGTGGGTTGCTTGGACTGTCATGTGACTCCCGGAATCGCTTGGCAGCACCCACCGGTGATAATCCTATGTGGGCCAGGATTTCTCATTTCAATGCTTCATAATTGTTGAAGGAGGCATACGGAGCGTGTAGTAAGCTCTTTGCTCTTCGCCGGTTAAATATGGTGCAATCATGCAAGCCCAGTCTTCCCGCCGTCACCCTTCTCGGTTTGCGATCACCTCGAAGGTGTGTAGGTAGGCTTCAGCATCATCCTGATCCATCAGCTTGGTGAGCAGAACCAGGTTGGGTTGCCTGATTTTAGCAGCTTGGGTGCATTCGGCGGCTTCTGCTCTTAGCTGTACGATCTCTTGCGCAGTCTGTTCCTGGCTGGCCACCAGCTGCTCTTGGCCATGAGCAAGATGTTCTGTAACCCTCTGCTGCCTGGTTGCAAGCTTTGTGAGATGTCAGTTTACGTCCTTCATTTCGAGGAGTAGAGAGTCAGCGCCACTGGGAAAAACAGAAAGATGAAAAAAGTTTGAATGTTATCTCTGTGTTCATCCATGTAATTGCCCGTATTCTTCACCAGATGTTATGGGGTAAATGAGGTACAGACACAAGGCAACAGGCAAACAAATATGTTTATTCACAATAGTGGTGAAGTGAGGGGTGCTGAAGAGCTTAGGCGGGTGCAACGTGGTGTGGCGGTGTCACTGTGGCTTGAGGCTGTGAGTGGCTCCAAAGGGAGAAGAGGGCACAGGTTACAAAGGGTAGTGAAGAGATCGACACGCCATTACGGAGTTCTGTCTGGGCTCAATCGCTCTCTGGGGGAAAAAGACACATCACATTAGTTGATGTGTGGAGAGCTGGCTCACCTGCCTTTTAGCTGGTGTCTTTTTATATCCTTGCTGATTGAGACCGTTACTCTCTGTCATGTGCGGCTGATTAAGCCGGTTCTCAATCCAGTCCTTTAGACCCCCCAACACTGCACATTTTGTATGTCACCCTTTTCTGACACACCCAGTTTAAGTCTTGGAGTCTCCACTAGCAAGCTGATGAGTTGAATCAGGTGTGTTTCATTAAGGAGACATCCAAAGTGTGTAGGGTTGGGGGGCCTAAAGGACAGGTTTGAGAACCACTGTTCTAAACCAACTAAAAACCATCTTGGCCAGGCTGGAAGACCAGCTGGACCAGCTTGAGACAAACTTGGCCAGGCTGGGAGACAAGCTAGACCAGCTGAAGACCAATTTAGCCAAGCTTGGAGACAAGCTAGACCAGCTGAAGGCCAGCTTGGCTGATAGATCAGTTTACCAACAATCTAAACCAAGTAAAAACCATCTTGGCAAGGCCGTAAGTCCAGTTAGACCAGCTTGAGACCAACTTGGCCAGGCTTGTAGAACAGCTAGACCAGTTAAAAACCAGCTTGTCTGGGAGACCAGTTGGGAAACCATCTAAACTAAATAAAAACCTGCTTGGCCAGGCTGGGAGACCAGCTTGACCAGTGGAAGACCAACTTGGCCAGACTTGGAAACCAGCTAGACCAGCTGAATACCAACTTGGACAGGCTGGGATGCAAGCTAGACCAGCTGAAGACCAACTTGGCTGGAAGACCAGTTGGCCAACCATCTAAACCAACTAAAAACCATCGTGGCCATGCTGGGAGTCCAGCTAGACCAGCTTGAGACCAACTTGGCCAGGCTTGAAGTACAGCTAGACCAGTTAAAAACCAGCTTGTCTGGGAGACCAGTTGGGAAACCATCTAAACTAAATAAAAACCCGCTTGGCCAGGCTGGGAGACCAGCTTGACTAGTGGAAGACCAACTTGGCCAGAGTTGGAAACCAGCTAGACCAGCTGAAGACCAGCTTGGCTGGAAGACCAGTTGGCCAACCATCTAAACCAACTAAAAACCATCGTGGCCGTGCTGGGAGTCCAGCTAGACCAACTTGAGACCAACTTGGCCAGGCTTGGAAACCAGCTAGACCAGCTGAATACCAACTTGGACAGGCTGGGATGCAAGCTAGACCAGCTGAAGACCAGCTTGGCTGGAAGACCAGTTGGCCAACCATCTAAACCAACTAAAAACCATTGTGGCCGTGATGGGAGTCCAGCTAGACCAGCTTGAAACCAACTTGGCCAGGCTTGAAGAACAACTAGACCAGTTAAAAACCAGCTTGTCTGGGAGACCAGTTGGGAAACCATCTAAACTAAATAAAAACCCACTTGGCCAGGCTGGGAGACCAGCTTGACCAGTGAAAGACCAAGTTGGCCAGACATGGAAACCAGCTAGACCAGCTGAATACCAACTTGGACAGGCTGGGATGCCAGCTAGACCAGCTGAAGACCAGCTTGGCTGCAAGACCAGTTGGCCAACCATCTAAACTAACTAAAAACCATCGTGGCCATGCTGGAAGTCCAGCTAGACCACCTTGAGACCAACTTGGCCAGGCTTGAAGAAAAGCTAGACCAGATGAAAACCAGCTTGTCTGTGAGACCAGTTGGCCAACCATCCAAACCAACTCAAATCTAGCTTAGTTAGTCTGGCAGGACAGCTAGACTAGTTTAAGGCCAACTTGGCCAAATAAAAACCAGCTTGGCTCGGAGACTAGTTGGCCAACCATCTAAACCAACATAAAACCAGCTTGGCCAGGCTTAGAGACCAGCTAGACCAGCTGAAGACAAGTGTGGATGGGAGATCAGCTGACCAACCATCAATCAACCAAACACCAGGGGCCTTGGTAGCTTAGCGAGTACTGATGCTGACTACCACCCCTGGAGTCACGAGTTCGAATCCAGGGTGTGCTAAGTCTCCAGCCAGGTCTCCTAAGCAACCAAATTGGCCCGGTTGCTTGGGAGGGTAGAGTCACATGGGTAACCTCCTCGTGGTAGCGATTTGTGGTTCTCGCTGTCAATGGGGCGTGTGGTAAATTGTGCGTGGATCGCGGAGAATAGCATGAGCCTCCACATGCTGGGAGTGTCCGCGGTGTCATGCACAACGAGTCACGTGATAAGATGTGCGGATTAACGGTCTCAGAAGTGGAGGCAACTGAGACTTGTCCTCCACCACCTGGATTGATGTGAGTAACCGCGCCACCATGAGGACCTACTAAGTAGTGGGAATTGGACATTCCAAATTGGGGAGAAAAGGGGATAAAAAATAAATAAAAAAAATAAACCAAACACCAGCTTTTACAAGATATATATATATATATATATATATATATATATATATATATATATATATATATATATATCTATCTCAGGGCTAAAGAATTTATTTATTTGTATTTATTTTTTTGATGTGCATTGCTTTCTGTGAGGTAAAAGGCTCTCAGTTGGTGCTGGTTGAGAGGGGAAGAATGATATCTGGAGAGATCTTGGCTTTCTGGTCTAGTCTTTGTTCTTTTGCCAGAGCTACCTGGCTTCATTGGCTCTTGAAGGACCACAGGGTGTTTAAAGCATCCTGTCTCCTGATTCTTATTCCACCCCGCATCTTACGCCCAAGTTAAACTTTCTCTAAGGGCTCACAGTGAGATCCCGTTATTACCATCTGAAATCAGACAGCAGGGCTCTTACACAAATGGAAAAAAAAGCTTTTTTTTCACTCTTAGAACTCCTTACATCTGAGAAAGAATAAGTGTGTAAAGAATGTGTGTGTGGGTGAGAGAGATCCATAGCGCCAGTCTGTCAGATTCGGCATTCAGCCTCCTGGTTCATTAAAATGGATGGCTTTTCCTCTCCCACCCTTAATTTTTGCAGATATGGAGCTCAAATGCTTTGCTCCAGGTTATGTCTGGCTGTTAAATTGTAAGTTTAATTTGACTCAAAGCATATTGCTCATTAAAGACCAAGTGATTCAAGGAATATCAATAGTACATCATACTTCATGTGATTTAAGTCTATCTAATTGATTTTTGTTGCTTTTTTGTAGCTGTTTTTTTTATTTTTTTTATTTTATTTATTTTTTTATTTATTTTTTTTAACCTTTCATGCTGCCAGTCGATTAAAAGTGTGTGCTTGAAACGGGTGCCGCTTCACTTCATAGTATTGTAAAGATTGATTACATTAAAGCCTAACCCCATCAAAGAGGTCTTTTAAGCATCCATTCATGAGTCATGGATACTTAAAAATATTAGCTGTATAATAAGAATGTTGGAGTTAATCCTTTAGTTGCTTTATATTTTTTATAACAAATATGCCAGTGAGTCCTATTAAGCTATTAGATGGATGGATGGATGGATCTCAGCCTGCAAGCCTAAAGCTTAGGCTTCTTTCAGCTTATTTCTGAGTTAACCATCAGAAGTTGATTTAGGAGCAGGAGCCTAAGATTTAGTCCTTTGAAAAGTTGACCCAGTACAAATGAGATATATTACCACACACCTCTGTTGGTTGTTTCTTGGCTTCCTCATCTACTGCTCCATTGCCTTTAATATGAGATTGTGTAGTCGCAGGACCCTGATTAAACTTCCTCTGCTGTGACATATTGTGTTGAATCCGATTGATTCAACTTATAGCCATCATGTCCATACAACAGAAGCTGGACATTGTTCATTCTCTCTTTACCTCTAACTTGCAGTTTGCTTGATTTATTTCAGAGCTCAGCTACCTGGTTATAATTACCGTTGTTCTTGAAAAGCATAATGAAGAGAAGATGAGGAGAGCAGACCTGTGTACGACCTCATTCGTTCTCATTGACAGGGTGGTAATCGGTGATCGATTGTAGATGTCTGATGCCCGCAGTCTACCCCAGCATCTCATCTCTCTCTCTCTCTCTCTCTCTCTCTCTCTCTCTCTCTCTCTCTCTCTCTCTCTCTCTCTCTCTCACGCACTCACACACACACACACACACACACACACACACACACACGCACACACACATATGTTGGTGTGGCTATCCTTATGAGGACTCTCCATAGATATAATTAATTTTATACTGTATGAACTATAGATTCTATAACCCAAACCCTACCCCTAAACCTAACCCTCACAAAAACTTTCAGCATTTTTACATTTTAAAAAAAATAAATAAAAACATTTAGTATGTTTTTTAAGCAATTTGAATAATGGGTACACTAGAAATTTCCTCATAAACCACATTTATAGCATAATACCCTTGTAATTACCAGTTTGTAACCTAAAAAAATGTCCTCGTAAACCACCCAAACCCGCCCACACACACATACTTCAGCAGTGCTTTCCTTAGTTCTGGCCTTGCTGCTTCACAGAAAGTGATTTGATTCTCACCTCTCCAGGTGTACTGTGCTGAGTTTGCTTTACTATGAAATCTGCCATATAAAGCATTTTTTATGTATCCACCTTTGTAGCCAGGAATGACCCATTTTACTGTTCTGCTATCAACCAAATCTTTCTTTCTTTCTTTCTTTCTTTCTTTCTTTCTTTCTTTCCTTCCTTCCTTCCTTCCTTCCTCCCTCCCTCCCTCACTCACTCACTCACTCACTCACTCACTCCCTCCTTCCTTCCTTCCTTCTTTTTCTCTTCCTTCCTTCCTACCTACCTACCTACATTTTACTATACATACCTCTTTGTGTTTTGCACAAGCACATATGAAAACCATATGATTTCTCACAGTGGAGACAACAAAAACTACTGGTATCATCAATTTGTTTGTTGTTCTTCATGGGCTTGGGACCACATCCATATTTTAAGTGTGTCCATTTTTATTTGATGTAAAGATTCCAACTCGCTATGCTATTTCGGAGTTCAGTACCTTTCCCTTTAGGGAATGCAGAGATTCATCTGGTGATATAACATCTGGTGAAGAACATGGACAAAAGAGGCTTTTAAAACAAAAGGAACAGGACAAGAGAACAAATGATTCTATTATGCACCCTCTGCTTGTAGTCCTTCAACGATAGATTCACTGCCAAAAGTGCAAAGGGAATAACCCCTTGTTTTGACATCATAGGTTGACTTTGACGAGTATATCATGGGGCTACTTTTGCTGGACTACTTCAATATCGATAAGCCACATGGCTTCCAACTCACTGGCATCTCCTCCTGCCACTGCTTTCATACAGAGCCTGAGTCTCACTCTCTCAACAGTTGATTGGAGTTGCCAGTGATGGCCTCAGCTGCATTGTCATTTGTCAGTGTCCATTTTACCGCGGTGTCTTCCTCTACCTTCTCTGACCTCTGCCGCATGCACCTGCGCTCTGAAAACGGGGCTCCAAATGTCAGCCAGCAAACCAGAGCTGCCAGAAAAGGGGCCGGGTCTGACAGACAGCATATTAAACTCTGACATTCACACTAAGACTCTCTCCTGTCCCCTCGGTGACTAACCAACGGCTTTCAGCTGAGGACCTCCACCTTGTCGTCTGCATGCCTCTTCCACTTCACCTTCCTCGTGTTTGTTGCACACTCTACCCTTTTCCCCAAATCCACAGTCTCAAATATCTGTCACAAGAGCTTTTCCTTTCCTTCTTGCACCATTACCTGTGTTGTGCTGAAGGGCGATTAGTACACACAAGTGAAGCAAAGTGTATCACTCCTGACTGGCTTTAAGCGATGGCAGCACATACCACACCAAGAAGGGGTGGCACTGCTCAGAGTGCATATGTAGTGCATCAACCTGCCGTGGGATATTCTGGATTATAAAACGGATCATTCCAATTCAAAAATCTGATTGGATGAGTTGCGTTGAAAGCCATATTAAAAGGCAGATAAATGCACACCTGTGAATTAACATTCTATATTAAAGGGATAGTGCACTCAAATATAAAATTGTTGTCATAATTTACTCATTCTCACTTTGCTCCAAAACACGGATGAGGTTTGAATGTTTCCTTTAAAGAGGACTACCATCTAAACAAGAATTAGGCCTCATTGCTAGCAAACAAGGGATGTAGTCAGTCAATGTTCTGCAGTTGGTTCATGCCAGGAATTCAAATTGCAAAACCATTAAAGTAGATCACCAATCAATAACCAGGATTAATATTATATATATGGCATTCATGTTGTTTTGGCAGCCAGTTTAATGCACTTAAAGGACCATTGACTGTATTTTATGTTTAGCACAGCCTAATGCAGACTGACATGCCTTTATGTATTTTATCATTTCAAAAGCCATAAATGAGCCAGTGTCATACTGGCAAAACAAATGTTAAAATTACCTTACAAGTCATGCAGTATAGTAAATGTGTTTTGATATCATAAGATAGCAGTGTGTGAGAAAAGTACTTGTTATTAAATTGATAATCTGTCCATTTACTAGTGATTTATGTGAAAGGAAATACAAGTTGTTCTTTTAGCACCTCTAGTGTTCATTTCACCATGAAACTGCCATGATGCATACACCGAGCCTTGTTAAAAAAAATTTGCAAACATGTTGGTAAAGTAACATGTTTCTGTGAGACCATGTCTACCAGCCAGCTTGCCAACATTGGTAGTATGCTTCCAAGGGGCTATGGATTAAACCAGACATGGCCTGCTGTATATATGGCTGTACATCTGCCTTTAAGCAGCTTTTCACAGTTTATAAAGGAAACCAGAAATGCTGTATTCAGCTCTAATGGCAGGGGTGAATACAGGAGAACACAGCACCCTTTTCAGTTGCCCGCAGGCCTCTTTCCCATCTGCCATTGTTTCTTTGCTTTAAAACAAAACAGAAGCCCCTCAAACCCTTTTATTTATTTACTGTATGGCAGTTAAAGATAGATGAGAAGAGCCCAGGAGAATCTGGCTTGCCTCCACTGTCACTGTCCTAGAAACAGAAGTGATGAAGGGGCAGAGCCCTCATGATCGCCGCAGTATCAAAGACAAGGCCCCAGTGAAAATAAGGCCAACCAAAGAGGCTTCTGGGAGTCCTTGAGCGAGCTACTTAATCTGAGCTTCTGCCAGGGACATTCTGGGAATGTGTTGGCACAAGTTAAGCAGAGCTTGCCTGCTTGTTACAACTTATTACTCATCTAGAACTTTGATGGCTGCTGATAAGGGAATGTTTCAATTTGTCATGAGTAATTCAATTGGGCACCAGCAATTAGAAATTAAAGTGCCATTTCACCCATAAATAAGAATTCTGTCATCATTTACTCCCCCATGTGTAGTTACAAAACCATTTGACTGTTTGTTTTTCTTGGAACATAAAAGATGACCAATAACTTTCTTTGCATCTTTTTTCAATAAAATGAAAGTAAATGGCAACTGAGGCTAACATTCTGTTTACAGCCTCCACTTGTTCAACAAAAGACAGAAAGTCATACAGATTTGGAGCAACATTAAGGCAAGGAAATGAAGCAATAACTTCCATTTTTGTGTAAACTATCCTTATAAACGCAACTTGAGTTGGCTAAATTAACAAATTTAGATGCCAGGTTTAATGGCTAAAAAAATAAGAGGATTTAACATTTAATTCATTTTCTACCAATAAGTCTATTCGTTGCACTCTCTAAAGTGCTGTGTTGATTCTAATTTTAAACAAATTTAGTGGGCTACCGAATTGCGGTATGTTGCTAAGGTTCAAATGGCCATACGTTAAAGAGTTTCTCACAAATATATGGGCATAAAATAGTCTGTTCAACTCGCTCCCCTAAGGAAAGCAGTCTTCAGCAAATGTTCATTAGCATTTTAATTGGATGCTTAAAGGTATACATAATTATGAGTTGACTTGCAGAAAAGTGAATGTTTAAGTACTGTCTTGTAGTGCTAAAGAGCTGTATACCCGCTTGTATCCAGGCATCAGTGTTGCCTGGCTATATGTAAAGATGAAGATTCAGGAACATGTAGGACAGATGAATGGTCTTGGAAATTCAGCACTTTTTCCGCAATGATAAAATGTAGTGGATAATGAGGCACTTGGGTTTACTTATGGGGCCAGCAATGCAGCTTGTGCATTTCATATGCTGTTTGTCATAATGTGTTTTTGGTGTTTTCACCCGCTTTTAAGGTGGTGAGCATCAAGCATGGTTTTCTCAGCATACGGGGGGACATTTATTAAATTATTAAATTCCCTTGCTGTGTTTGTCACAGTGTAATTATATGTGCATTTACTATACAATAATAATGAACAACGCTTTTGAAATGCATCTTATTTTGCATATTATTCACATATGACATGTTATTAATATGTTATGAATATGTTATTAACATTTTTATTATTAATATGTAATAACACTTTATATAGCGTGAATACGGGTAAAATGGGATAACTGTAACTTAAGCTTACTCACCTATCATAATGTGCATATTCTTAACTACAAATTAGTATTAAGTTATTCAGTTATAAATTATTTTCAAAACAACAGCAATGACAAATGATCAGAAACTATACCTTTTCCTGTATTCAATGTAATATAAATAATTATTCCACAATCCTTTTAATTTTAAATCCACAAATACACCTACAACTATGAAGGTATGAAGTTTACTTGGCATCACAGAGACATGCTACTAAAAAATCGCTCTGTTGACATCTGGTCTCACATAGACAAGGAAAGAGCCTCAGATGGCCTTGAAATGTGACACTGAAAGTTAAAAAGGGAGGATCCCAGCCCAGAGATGTTTCTTCTTATGAAGAGAGATCTGAAATCTTTGTTCAAGCCCAGCTTAAGAGAGCTTCAAATATGCGAGCCAAAAGTTGGCCAAAAATAATTCACAATCCTCATCTTTCCAGGCAACAGCTTAATTGGTGAATATCTCGAGTCTGACTAATGCCTGACTGTTGTATAAAGAAGAAAAAAGGGATGGGACTTCCTTCATAAGGAAGTTCAATGGCTGCTTTGATGGCATGTTTATACTAGTTCTCAACAGACCGCTCAGTTTCTTGTACATGGTGCCGCTTCACAGCCGACCAGGGTTGGAGGCACATGGGAGTTCAACAGAAATGTCTGATAAAACTAATTACACTACATTCAAAGAAACTTGTGCTGGATTGGTCTATGTGGTGCTCTTAAGATACTTTTTTGGAAACTTTCACAGTTGAAGCTATTGCCGTTTCATCATGTACGGTAATGAAAGTGTTTGAATGTACAGAGAGGGTTTGAAATTGTTGTTGAAATTTTAGAGATATCTACAGTAATGAGTGATATTGCAGCAATTAAAACATATATACCATTTTTTCCACCATCAGGCTCTCACAAAAAAATAAAAAATAAAAAAGAATAAAAATAATAATAATAATAATTTTGTAATACTTGTTATGATCTGTACTACTATTGTAATATTTGCTGTAATGCTAAAATATGCTCAAGTAAAATGTATAAAGTGATAAAATTAAAATTTGCTAATCTGAAGATGATTGAGGTATATATACATATATATAATATTTCTGTACTATGATTTTCTATACTTCTGAACTATATAATAGTTCTGCATTCGTGGGCCTGTTTATATGTTATAAAGATATTTCAACTGCAGTATTTTCATCAGCTTGGTTTGACGCCCATAGATGGAGTTCGGTTCTTCAGTGACCAGCCTATACTCACAGGGCTAGTGTCCTCATTGGATGGGGCCTCTGGATGGCTCTCTCTCTGGGACTCCTCACAAATGAGAACTCCGGCTACTTAATGTTTCTTGATGGGCATTTTCAATTTTTAAGTTGCTGGGAATAATTGTTGTGTAATCACAAGCCGTTTTCCTTAATTATTCAATTATGAGGATCAGGAGAGGCACAGTAAAGGAGGTGGAGAAGAAAAAGATGGTGGCAGTTGAAAAAATGGCCATTTCGGTTTGATGGATAAGGATAAATGAATCCATTGGGAGCCATTTCCTGGGCCCCACCTTCAGTTCACAGCTCTGTTTTTAATGGTCCCCCAGCCACCCAGGGGACGTTAACTCTTATTTTGCTGTATTTTTAAACCTAGCTAAAATATATGGACTTTTCCATTATTGGATTTCCCATTAAACTTGACTTTGCAGGTTGTCAATGATTGAGGATTCATTCCCTGTCTTTATGGGACTCTAAGCTATCTCTTGGGTAGATGTACTGACTTCAACAGAGTGTGCATGATGTTTAGTAATTGGGTCTTAAACTGAGGTTGGGTTCTGCTTTGGAAAGTTAGGTTATAGAGCAAATAGCTACACTCTGTTTTTCTTAACTCCAAATAAATGCATTCTTTCAAAGTTGGTAGGTTGATGTTGAGACATTGACCCTTGTTGTATGCACATCAACATATTGTGTGCTGCTTCGTACAACTGCATGACAGTGCAGTTCTTACCTTGTGTCCTGCTTGTATGTTTACGTATACTCTCTGATGTATTGTAAAGGAATTAAACTGCTCAGTCCTTACAACTTTTTGAAGAATATATATATATATATGAAATTCTAACAAAATTACTTACAATTCCATATCATGTAAAATACCATGTAGTCTTATTGACAGTTAGCCAGACAATGCTAGCTTGAGCTGGAACCGAGTCCCAGTCATGGCATGGACCCAGCCTAGTCTTTGCAAACGCAGTTGGAAAACAGATTCTGGTCCAAGCAAGAGCAGTACTGGTGGAAAAACACCTGTGCTCTTCCGCTCTCTCTTTCTTTCTCTCTAATGTGCTAGCTGGCACACATTTGAAGGGCCTAGTCTCTTGTCAGCAATTAGACACCTGTGTGGTTGTGCATAGGCATGCAAAGGATGTATAAAATTTACCGACCTACCATTTAGCTTGTTTCACACAGTATCCTTTTTGTACAGCACGTTTCGTTGATTTGGAACAAGAGGTCACATACACTGTAAAAAAAAAAAAAATTATGTCAAATTTACGGTAAAAAACTGGCAGCTGTGGTTGCCAGAAATTCACTGTAAAAAATACAGTAACCATGCTTCAGGCTTTATAGGATGTAATTGTGATGCCTGTATATTTTACGGTGCATTAATGCTTATATTATTAAATTATATAAATTGAATACTTTAATCTTCTTAATCTGTAAAAATCTGCTTTTCACTTTATAATGTATTGTTAATCACTGTAGTAATTTCAGAAGGGCACATGACGACATGAAGTTCATTAATAGTGGCCTTCTCAAGAGCAATGACCAATAAACATGCAGAGACAGTGCTCCGTGTCACTCACACAAACACTAAACACCATCAGGGTAACACATGTGAAATTAAAATAATGTAATAAACATTAACTAAACTACATCAAATATAAAACAGAACACCCCAATGTACATAATTGATATTAAAAATAAGAAGAAACATAACTATTCCCATAAAATATAATGAAATGTGATGGGTAACACAGGGAATTCTGGCAACGGCCGATTATTGTTTTGTTTTTTTTTACCTTAAATTTAACAATGATTGACCGTAAAAAGTACAGTACATGTACTCTCTTAAACATATTATAAATTTTTGCCATTAATTATACAGGAAAATAATATTTTTTACATGTAAAAAAGGTAATTTTTACAACATTGTACCATAAAATTACATGTATTGTCTTTTCAAAAATATTATAATTTTTTACCATATATTTTAAGGTAACTACCCATTAACCAATTAGCGTTCTTATACTGTAGCATTTTTACAGTCTTTTACCATTAAAATTATGGACATTTTTTAGTTTATGCTTTGTCCCATTGGGTTTTGCTAGCCTTACTAGCTTTATGTGTTCTTTAGAACAGGTTCTCAGCTAGTTTTACCTTGGGACACAAATTCTACTTTGGATATTGGACCAAATTGGACCATAAGTTAGTTACATTTGCTGCACTAAAGTTGTTTATGGAAGAGAAGGAAATAATATTGCTATTAACTGCACAGGCCCAACAATAGGATGAGGGCATGTCACGTTCAATGTAACAGATGAATTTGTGCAAAAATACAACATACGAAAAATATGGAAATCATTTTCTCTTCCTCTTTAAAATATGACAAGCTAATGTAGTTTCTTTACTGTTCCTAACTATGCATAGTTCTTGGGTTAGTTGCGTTGTTTTATTTGTGTTTTTTTCCCCTGCTATCCATGACCCTATCAGAACAGACTTGCAACCCATTTTGGTGTTTTGACCCTCCAGTTGAGAACCACTGAATTTAGAATATGGTTTTATTACAAAATTATTTTATACATTATTGTTATAGCAATCTCTGTATGCTAAACATCAAATACAATTTATTATACTCAACACTGCTGCCAAAATAACAGCATATTCCATATGCTGTATCTGGAGCAGTTAAAGATTAACCTTTATGGAGTTAATTTAAATGGTTTGCATTTTAGATGTGAAATTTGAGAAGCCCCTAGTGCTGCTTCATGGCCCACTAGCCGACCGTGGTGGAGCTGTTTCCACTTGCTGCGCTGTGCATTCATTTAATTTGCATGGACTGCTGTTGGGACAAAGTGGATAATACCTTAACTAAGTGCCTTTTAAATTTAAAATCTTGGTAATTAAGTGTTTTTCTTTTGCCTTGTTTGTTGCTAAAATAGCTTCTTGCTGTTTTTCGTCTTTCTCTATTCAGCCAGACTAAAAAATATGCAGAATAATTGAGTTCTGATAATGCTGTACTGTAACATTATTATTGTGCTGTCAGTGGTATTGTGCTGCCGTTATCTAGAAAAAAAAATAAAAAATGGTTCTGGGTAATTAGTTGTGTATTCTATTGCTATTACTCTTATTTAGGGTAAGCCTTAAAGGAATATTCTGGAATCAATACAAGTTAAGCTCAATCGACAGCATTTGTAGCATAATGTTGATTACCACAAACATGAATTTCTACTTGTCCCTCCTTTTCTTTAAACAAAGCAAAACCTGGATTACAGTGAGGCACTCACAATGGAAGTCAATGGGACCGATCCGTAAACCTTAAAATACTTTTTCAAATGTATAGCCACAAGATGTAAACAATATGTGTGTTAAAATGATTTTAGTTTGATAAAATTGCTTTCTAACATTTTCTGTGAATTAAAATTGTAACAGGGTACAGCCCTGAATTAAGGGTAAGCAGTCTAAATTGAATGTGTATGTGACTGGGTTGTGCAAAATTATAAATAGACAACTTATATGTTGTTTCTTTTATTGAATCACTTCAAAATACTCACAGAACAAGTTACCAGTTTGAATCAGAGCAATTCTGACAGCTTTCTCTCTTCCCAGCTTTTACAGTTGTGCCAGAGCTAGGGGCATTCCTCTCTACAGAAATTTGACCTGCATCAGTTTGTTTAAGTGGCAGGTAGAATTATGTGTGTGAAAAATTCTTGTACTGATTTTGGAACAGTCAAAGTTGGAAGGTCAGCATCTCTCCATCAGTCTTCAGTGAATGAGTAGGGGACCCCTGGGTAGCTGGACTGCTGAAAAGAAGTGATTAAAAACCACTCTGAACTGTGACATTACCTCACACATGCTGGCGTAGGGTATATTAGGCCCATCAGTGCGGATTCCAGTGTGAAACATTGGCTGCATCCGAAAATGTAGGAAGCTGATTTGCTGCCTTGCTGCCTAATCAGTCAATGGCTTAACTGACAGCTGTTTTGAATGAATGGAACTCTGAAGGAAACTGGTCTCCGAACAGTTTGAAAAGCACCTTATTTTCATCCTGCCTCTGTATACAGCCTCCAAAGGTAACATTTTCCTGGTTTTGGATGCAGCCATTGTTTCCTTTAAATGTATGTTCAATGTAAATACGTTTAGGTTGCTTTTGTTTGGCATTAAAAAGTTTAGGGGTATGGCTGGGGTTAGAAATTATTCATGGTATTTTTGCCACTTGTAGCTTCTATATGAAGTAAAATCACTGTATAGGCAAATTTAACCATAATTGGCTCATGACTTTGTGAGTCCCGGATGCCAGTGCTCACACACACACACACACACACACACACACACACACACACAAGCATTATAACATTTACCATGTTAGTCAGCTCTAGTTCTGTGTGGTAAATCAATAGCTTTCAAATCGCTTTGTTCATACTCTTTGTCTAATAAGATTCAGGCAAAACGATGCCTCCTCCATCTCTCTGGGCTATTTACCTACTTATCGTGGGAATACGTCTTGTCTAATTTCTGTCTTAACTCTCTTGTTGTATCAGGACCAGCAGACGGGCAAAACAAGCCCATCATTCTTTCAGCCAATCACATCATATAAATAAATGGGCAGCAATTATGTGTGCACAATGTTACCCAGTTCCCTCTGAGATGGCTGTCACTTTGCGGTCTACTTTCGTCATCATATAGCCTAGTGTTTTTATGTGTGTGCACCTGATACCTAAAACGCTGTGAAGTTGCACAAAGTGCATGATGAAACTATGTTTTTGGAAGACACATTAAAGGTGAAGTGTGAAATTGTTCAGTGTTAAAATACTTTCTCCTATCCCAGCTTATTAGTATGAGGGGCAAACTATAAGTCATTTGTAGGCTGATTTTCCCAAAAATGTATAAACGCATTTGAGCATCTTGACCAGCCCAGCCTAGCAAAATCGGCTCAACCATTGGTGTGCGTCTGGGGTGGGACTATCTGTTTTTCCGACCAGTGGCAGAGAGGGAAGTGTTTGGTAAAGCTGTGTGAAAACAGTAATTATTTTTGCTATTCTGTTTATTGACAGTGGCACAGAACTTTTGCACCTCACCTTTAAAATGAAAATAATTCTCTAGGACCGCAAAGAAAAAATAAACTTTTTTTTTATTTTTTTATTTTTTTTATTTTTTTATAAAGATAATTGCCTGTCAGTCATGTTTTCTTTAAAAAAATAAAAATAAAAAATACAAATAAAAAATTGGTCATTTCAAATAAGGAAGGAATTGAGAACCGGGAGCTTGCTTTGGGTGATCAGGTGTGTGTGTGTCTGTGTGTGTCTGTGTGTGTGTGTGTGTGTGTGTGTGTGTTTGTGTGTGTGTGTGTGAGAGAGAGAGAGAGAGAGAGAGAGAGAGAGAGAGAGAGAGAGAGAGAGAGAGAGAGAGAGAGAGAGAGAGGGAGGGAGGGAGGGAGAAAGAAAGTTAGCATGTAGATAAGTAGAGGACACACCAAAGTTCATCAGTGTCACAGCCTTATGTTAAAAAAAAGAAAAAAAAAAGAAAAAGAAAACCTGTCAGTCATCTCTGCCCATCAAACACTCACAAACAAACAAATTTCAGGTTCAGAATTTTGAGACAACATGCATGATTCACATAGATTTACTTACATTTATCAGGTAAACAAGGTCTTGGGGATTAATTCAGAAGTAAAGATAGCTTTTTTTTTTATTTTTATTTTTTATTATCACATGGGGTAAGTGAAAAGTTAGCAAACCTGCATTGCAAGCATCCATGAAAGAGTGCATCATCTGGTAAGCATTGCGTTCTATTTTAACCATCACAGAAACATCTAATATACATCTTCATAGATCAGATTTGCATTCGTTCTTTTGCTAAGGCAAGCATCACAATTAATATTTCTCATTTGGGTTGGGGAATTGACAGCAAGATTTCATGAAAATTCTGGACTGTGGCAATGAATTTGCAAAATTATATTACATGGCTTCTTAAATATATCACAACGGTTCTGAGGTGAAATGTCCACTGAGTGGGGCTAAAAGTGACATTTTTTTCCTTCTAAAAAAGAAGAGGTTTTTAAGGTTAAGCTCTATCAGGTTTAAAAAAAAATCTACCTCTCTACCCTAAACCTTAAAGCTAAACCTTATCGATAGTGTTATAAAATGCAAGTGTGACATGAAAGCACAATTGCTAAAGCAGTTTTTGTTTTATAAGTTAAAATGTTTCGCCTTACAAAGGATGCAATAATAAACATGTTTTAGTTCCCCCTTTACTCATGATTTGTGCCAGAGGGAATAAGTCATTGTAGTTATAGCACCTCTAGTGTTCATTTCACCAGGAAACTGCTGCAATACTTACAACAAGCCACGTAAAAATCGATTTGAAAAAATGAGGGTATAGTTACATGTTCCTATGACACCGGGTTGTATGACAAATTGTGCTGCTTATTGAGTAGAGGTGTGCTATTATTTTCAAAGCCATTGGACTTTCACTAAAAAAGTGACCTGAGACAAAATATCATACAGAAACTTGGGGTTGGGCTATTTTGACTTGAGCCTGTAAATGTCCACTTAGCAACTACATAGACAAGCACTACCAAACAGAACTGTTTAAATAATGCTCTGTCAATCACCCAGAACCCTCTAACATTCTGTTGGTGAGATTAACAGGCAAAAACTACTCACATTTTCTTCAGAAAATCTAGTTCAGTGTTGTTGAAAATTGACTGCAAAAAGCTTGTATGCTGTCCAACTCCTCTCTCCTTGCCTTTTTTTTTTTTTTTGTGTGTGTGTGTTGTCAGAATTTCATGTGTTGTGTTTTCTTTGCTGTTTTCTCACTCTGCCAGGGACAGATCCTGTCGATTTTAAATCACTGAGCTTGATAATTGGCTCCAATTGTACAAGTCATTTACAAACTCAAGGAACCTTGATGAGCAAATGTTGCCAATTAGCCTGGAATGCAAATGAGCCCAGACAAGTGGAGGAAGTACATCCTGTTTTCCATTTTGCAGAGAAGGAAATGCTCTCTGGTGCCTGTTTGAAGGACCTGAAAAGAGGGTTGGAGGACTAATTTCCAAAAGAGCCCTTCAATGTCCCCTTTTTTGCAAGAGATAGAGAGAATGAGGGAACATTAAGGGAGAGCTGGAGCAAAACGCATGTATCTCACCTCATTGTGTTGACACTGACTCTAGAGGACAACCGTAGACCGAATGTAATTAAGGCTCTATCTGTGAAACATCAGAGAAGCGCTTCAAACACAAGTGTGAAATGGAAGCTGAAAATTCGGTGCTGTAGTCTTTAAGGAGTTGGGTTGTTTTTCAGTTAGTGCTTAATCAATTTCCGAGACATTTGATGTATATGGAACATGTGGGGATCAGAGTTTGGCTGGTTAGCTTCGGCAGTTAGCACCTGCTGGTAGATGCCATAACTACACCATTATGTGGGCAAAAAGCATCTTTCTCTATTAACAGCAATTCGAAAGTAGCCATGTTTTCTGCCAGCATGCAGGTTGCATACATACAGGAACCAGCCAACCAACTGTCTTTGAGATGATTGGGAATGTTAATTGATAGCTCTCCCCAAATATCTCCTCAGCTGGAACAGGAAAAGGAGAAAGTGTAGATGTTAGGTGAGAGGGAGGTACATTTTAAGACAGATAATTAAGACATTAAGAGTGAAAGTTGGGGGTTTTTATTGTAAGAGAGATTGTAATATTGAAAGAGAGTGAAAGAATCTAGCTTGATGCTAATCAGTCTTGGTTTAGGCAGGGTGAAGCAAAGACATGATTCTGAGGGTGAGAACCCCGTGGTGGCACCTACGTGTTGTTTTTTACGCACAGCAGTGCTGTCTGCATGAACACGTTGCAGACAGTCAGGAGGAAGTGGAGCGTTTCAGAATGTGAGGAGGAGAATGAGAGAACTCAAAGAAAGGGAGGCGGTAATTAGCATTGAGACTCAGTCCTTTGAGAATAACACAGAAACATGCTTTTTTTTTCTTTCTGTGTCTCTTCTTCGCCTTCTGTCTCTTTGTGAATCTCATGAAAAACTTGTCCAGGTCTTATTTCACCCCAAAATCAAAAGTGTTTTTTTATTCTTAAAATCTGAAAGGAAGTGCAATAGATACTACTATTTTTATGTAAAAAAATAATTTACTAGTTAAATAATCTGTATTATATACACTATATTGCCAAAAGTATTCGCTCACCCATCCAAATAATTGAATTCAGGTGTTCCAATCACTTCCATGGCCACAGGTGTATAAAATGAAGCACCTAGGCATGCAGACTGCTTCTACAAACATTTGTGAAAGAATGGGCCGCTCTCAGGAGCTCAGTGAATTCCAGCATTGTACTGTGATAGGATGCCACCTGTGCAACAAGTCCAGTCATGAATTTTCCTCGCTACTAAATATTCCACACTCAACTGTCAGTGGTATTATAACAAAGTGGAAGCGATTGGGAATGACAGCAACTCAGCCACGAAGTGGTAGGCCACGTAAAATGACAGAGCGGGGTCAGCGGATGCTGAGGCGCATAGTGCGCAGAGGTCGCCAACTTTCTGCAGAGTCAATCGCTACAGACCTCCAAAGTTCATGTGGCCTTCAGATTAGCTCAAGAACAGTGTGTAGAGAGCTTCATGGAATGGGTTTCCATGGCCGAGCAGCTGCATCCAAGCCATACATCACCAAGTGCAATGCAAAGCGTCGGATGCAGTGGTGTAAAGCACGCCGCCACTGGACTCTAGAGCAGTGGAGACGCGTTCTCTGAAGTGACGAATCACGCTTCTCCATCTGGCAATCTGATGGACGAGTCTGGGTTTGGCGGTTGCCAGGAGAACGGTACTTGTCTGACTGCATTGTGCCAACTGTGAAGTTTGGTGGAGGGGGGATTATGGTGTGGGGTTGTTTTTCAGGAGCTGGGCTTGGCCGCTTAGTTCCAGTGAAAGGAACTCTGAATGCTTCAGCATACCAAGAGATTTTGGACAATTCCATGCTCCCAACTTTGTGGGAACAGTTTGGGGATGGCCCCTTCCTGTTCCAACATGACTGCGCACCAGTGCACAAAGCAAGGTCCATAAAGACATGGATGAGCGAGTTTGGTGTGGAAGAACTTGACTGGCCTGCACAGAGTCCTGACCTCAACCCGATAGAGCACCTTTGGGATGAATTAGAGCGAAGACTGCGAGCCAGGCCTTCTTGTCCAACATCAGTGTCTGACCTCACAAATGCGCTTCTGGAAGAATGGTCAAAAATTCCTATAAACACACTCCTAAACCTTGTGGAAAGCCTTCTCAGAAGAGTTGAAGCTGTTATAGATGCAAAGGGTGGGCCGACGTCATATTAAACCCTATGGATTAAGAATGGGATGTCACTTAAGTTCATATGCATCTAAAGGCAGATGAGCGAATACTTTTGGCAATATAGTGTATATATATATATATATATATTTTTTTTTTTTTTTTTTTTTGCATTACAGTTAGGAAATTCGAGGAAATGTGCTTCATTTTCATGGCTTTATGTTTTTTTTTTTTTTTTTTTTTTTACATGGTTAAAACTGGCTTCATTGGCTTTAAAGGTTAAGTGGATTTTTTTTTTTTTTACTTTCTCCTGTCCCAGCTTAATATTTAGGAAAAAATAAAAGTAAGCCATTTGTTGGTTCATTTCCCTGAAAACTGTAAACAGATTTTCGAAGCATTGCTCTGTTTATTGGACTTTCCCAACCTGCCCAACACAGCAATATTAGCTCAACCAATGGCATGAGTTCTGAGTATCTGTTTGTTTGACCAATGGAAAACAGGAGGACTGTTCTGGAAACCTTTTAGCAATTTTGTTTGTTGACACCAGTGGATCAGAAATCACACTTCACCTTCAGGCAAAATATAACTTCCTATTTGTTTTTGATTTTGGGTTGAAATATTGCCAGGGCATGTTCTTGCCAGGTGAGAATCATGGCTCAACTTACCTCTCTTACTCTCTCTATCACTAAATGCCAACATATTTATCCTTCCTCCTTTACTTACTTACTTTCTCTTTCTCTGAGAAGTTGGTGCAACAGGTGATGTGTAGTCAGTAAAGAGGCTTGGGAAATCCAGCTTTACAACACAGGCTTTCATTAGGCTTTTGAAAAGGTCACAGCAAATCTTTGAGATGACTATCTCTGTTATGAGGCATCTGACATTTTTTTCTCCTATAGGGCTGGGTGGTATAATGGAACATACCTGTACTGTGTGACAGTAGAAATGTGTCCACCAGTAGAGATTTAGAGTTTATAGAACAGCAGATATATTTGCATGTCTTGCAAGCGCAGCATGAGTCTCGTCACACTTTAATACTGTTTAGCCTCCCATTCAGCTGATGAAAACATGCTGTGTGATCATGAGGAAGGATTAAACTACATCAAGATGTAGATTTGAATGCAGGTGCAAAAACTTCCTATAAAAAAAAATATCTTGCTCTTCTCTTGCTAGTGATTACCCCTTTGCTTGATTTAAAAAAAAAAAAAAATATGTGACAATATAAGAAATATTTTTTATATTTCTTGATCAGTAATCAAATAAGCAAATTTGTGACATTAACTGTTGACTCATTTTGTACAAAAGGACAGGTTTTCTTTCATTAAAGAGTTTTCAAAAGATGCTTTGTGAAAATTCACATGCAGGATCATGCAGGACATGCTGTTATGCTGATAATATAATTTGTAATTAAAATAAATGGTTAAACTGAAAAAATGCAAAATAGAAACATTTTCAGAAGTGGACTCAAACTTTGGAAAATCACATACATGTGCATGTTTTTGTTTATTTATTTTTTTGTGGGGGTGGGGGGTTGGTTATGTTGGCCTAGCCATTGACCAGGATGGTACTCCATGTGGCGCTCCATGTCAAAAAGGTTGCTGACCCCTGGTTTTAGGTTTAGGAGGTCCATCTATTATTTACCTTACAAATCTTGTCTGATTACAACACCATTTCACGCACTTTTGGCACCCCCCGCTGGACATTTCACTAGGAAACTGCAGCGAAACATTTAATTGGCACATCATTTCATTTTGCAAAAATGTTGCCACGGTCACATAATGGTTATGAAATCAGGCTGCAAATCATCTATTCAGATTCTACATAAAAAGAGTGAGATACATAATAAATATCTACATAATAAAATGAGATAACAAACCTTTAATTTGTAATTTACTGTACACCAAAAAAAAAAAAAAAGAAAAGAAAGAAAAGCATTAACACATGTTTTCTTTTGAATTCCCATCAAAATAACTTTTGGTACTTTGATTTAAAATTACTCATAAGGTGATTTAATAAATTGGCCAGGTTTTTGTACCATATTCATGTTTGGATAGTGAATGTGGGGTTTTCTTCTGGACACGCAAACTCCATCCTCTATTTTCTGTGACAATCATCATGCAGTCCAGTCAACAAATCTTTCTTAATATGCTCTTCTGTCATGTCAGTGGTAACAATGTTAATTCAATTTAAGGCTGATTCTGAACAGCGATTTATTCAATAAAATTCTTAGTATGAGTGTAATCTAATTCTGTTACTTTTAGATGGAATCTGAGCCCTCACATAGATCTTGGTACATTTGTATAGTCTGAATGGCTGTGAAAATGTGTGTGTGAGTGCACGTGAGTAGTGAGGCGTATGTGTCTGTGTTTTTGAATAGCTGAAGTTACAGTTTGAGGGGGCTGGCAGTGCACAGAGACATAATTGTGCAGGCATCAGGATTTTATCACTTCCAGCTGAACAAAACGCAAATAAAGGGAGAGAGTAAAAAAGGATACAGCTAGAGAGAGATAGAGAGTGAGCGATAAAGATACATTGTGAAAGAGTGTTCCCTATTCTTTATCTTATCAGCAGCATGAATCAGGTTCATTATTGGGATTTTTTCCAGTAGTAACCTGTTGGGTACCCTTGTACTGTCGTTTTACCCTTATAAGTGTTTACATTTTGATCTGTGCGTTTGACTGCTGATTTTAACCAAAGCAACTTACAAGTCTGCATTTTATCAGTTTGTGTTCCCTAGGAAGCAAGGTCATCTTGGCATTGCTAGTGCTATATACCAACTGAGCTAAAGGAAGTAAGACAATTTTTAGATGATGCATTTGAGTTATTCCATATGAGACATTGGCTCTTTTAAACCAGTTAAAGACAACATGAAATCCAAATAGACCCTATTTGCTTTCTTAAAATTTCTTTAAACATACCATAACCAATAAACATGTAGAGACAGTGCTCAGTGTCACTCACACAAACACTAAACACCATCAGGGTAACACATGTGAAATTAAAATTATGCAATAAACATTAACTAAACTACATCAAATATAACACAGAGCACCCCAAAGTACATAACTGATATTAGAAATAAGAAGAAACAACTATTCCCATAAAATATAATGAAATGTAATGGGTCACGCAGGGAATTCTGGGAACACCCGATTACTGTTTTTTACCGTAAATTTAATAATAATTTACAGTAAAAAGTACATGTACTTTCTCATTAAACATAATACACATTTTAACCACTAATTATAAGGGAAAATCATACTTTTTACATCTAAAAAAATTAATTTTTACAACATTTTACAGTAAAACTACATGTATTGTCTTTTTAAATAAATTAAAAATGTTTAATGTATATTTTACGGTATCTACTCGTTAACCAATGTACTTTTTTTTTCTGTAGCATTTTTACAGTCTTTTACCATTAAAATTATGGATATTTTTTACAATGTAGCAATAAATTGACACATTTGATATTTGGAAATAACATGATTTTATTTTAGTCGTGTAAGGGGTAAAAAAGAGGCTGAAGTTCAAAAGTGTTAGGAGTTTTGAGAGCATATATTATCATCCAAAATCATTTATTTCAGAGTATCTTATTTATGCTGTCACAAGCTGCATTTGATTTGATGCAATGGATAGAAGTTATAACAAATCAAATTCATAATCAATTAATGATATTTGTAATTAACATTATTTTATCTTAAGAAAAATAAATTGGATGGAGTTCAGAGTTTTAGGAGATTTGAGAGCATTTTAACATTCAAAGTTATTTAATTTAGCATCTGTCATCTTATGTTTTGATGAACAGGTAAGAAGTTATTTAATACCTTTAGCCTAATTAATAGAACTCATAGCAATCAATGTACATGTATGACATTTGTTACAAGTATTTTATTAGAGGAGAAAATAAAGTGGTTGGAGCCGCTGCTTTATACGGGATGCCTGTCAACTGAACGTGAGTCTCAATGCCGCATTGAGAGTTTGTTTTTAGAGCTGCTGTTGTTTTGAAAGCTTTGATGCTGACATTATCCAACCCAACAGCCTCTGATGTTAGCGGTTTGTGGTTCAAGACCAGCAAGCTTTTGACTGTTGGTGGAATAGGGGCATAAGACGATGATTCGGGGGCATCCAGGCCTACCCGTGGCTACGCCAGTGCTGATGAACAAAGTCCATGTGGGCGGGGAAAAATAATACTAGCCAATAGTATCATAGCTTACGTTTCATAATGTAATCAAGTTGCACTTAGAAATGCAAAACATCATGGTTAGTAAAATGGGTTAGAAATATTTTTATGTTGCCTTGAAGATTTTCACATTAAATAGATAGTAATAAATGATAAAACTGATAACCCCTCAACATAAAATGTGTTACTACAATAGAACTGTAGCCAAAATGTCTTCAAAACATGCTTTCATTCATCAACACTTTGTCAATGTCTAGAGTATTCTTTGAGCCGCAAAAACCTCAATTCAAGATTCAAGTTCATGCTTAGATAAGTTAAATGCGTATCTGTATTCTCACCCACATTAAAAATAAATAAATAAACAGAATAATGCATTGTGACATCAGTTGAAAATGTCCCTGGAGTCCTTTCCTTCCTCTTTAAATAGCTTACTGTTGCAAATCCCTCTGTTTTGCTGGTGTGTCTGTTAAAAGATGGGGAAACCAAAATTATGAAAGCAGTAGAACTCTTTGTTTGGATCAAGCCTGGTGCAAAGCATTGCTTCTGTCAATCTCTATAGTGCCGCAAGCCCTACGCGATATGAGAATTTATCAGCTTTATGCACTCATTAGGAAATAAAAGCCTGCTGTTTTGGTTGCCTTTGATCTTGACTGTTGGATAATAATTGTTATCTGTCAGTTTAACAAAACAGCAAAACAAAGTTGCCCAACCATTTCACTGCAAAAGCGCTATTGATAAACAGCTTAAACTCTTTGGAAATAGAAGTATTGGTGGAATACAATGGCAGAGAGCCTTCATATGACAATTACAGTATATTTGAATTTTCCTGTAGGCCTTGAGCTTATAGATGGATACAGACTGATCACACCGTGCACTCGGTAACAGTAGATCGAAATGTTTTGTTGCTGAAATCGGTCTGTGCTTACCGAAATTCAAATCACTGCCCCCTGTGGCAGAAGATGGAAGTGTTATAGAACTTTTTAGCACGTGTGAGCTCCAGTTTCTGGGTGAAATGTCCAAAGAGTGCTGCCAAAAGTTGTATTTTTAGTTGTAAATTATGAAATACAGTCAACAGGAATGCATATTTCTGTAACTTTACTCCATAACCCAAACCCCAACCTTAAAAAATAATAATTTGAGAGTGAAAATGCAACCTCTGTATCACAGTCAGCATTGTTATGAACATAGTAATATGAACAAGATTACTTCCTGGTTCCCACGGACCAGAACCCATGTTGTGATGTTCTTTTTCTCTCCTGAGCTTTAAGCATTTAACTTCCTGGATATGCTTCTCAAAATAAAAATAAAAGTTCTTAAAAGGGAAGAAAAGGCACTCCAACTTTAACTTCTTGTGTGACCAAGGAGAATGTATTTCAGAGGAGGCGAAAAGATGCAGTGAAGTGAAGATTTGCAGACAGGAGTTCAATAGATGTCCTTATCTTTTGACCGCACTTCCAAGAATAGATGCATAGTGTGTGTACGTTGCTCTCTGCAGAGTCTGGATTTTGTCCTGCCTTCCCTTGTTGTGAACGTTTCTCATGATATTAATGTATGAGTCATGCTGTACATTGCAGTTAAAAACACTTTGAAATTTGTAACAGAAGTGTAAGCTTTAGGTTTTGAAAGAGCACTGGCCACCATTTTTGTCAGGGAATCTATCATGTTCTATTCTGCTGTTAAATGAATAGTTCAGTCAAAGCCTACATCCTGAGTTCACCAGGTTTACTCACCCTTATGACTTCCCATATGCTTATGACTTCCTTTTTCCTGTGGAACACAACAGGAGACATTTTGAATACTGTTTACATTTTGTTTTCCGTAAAATAAAACCAGGGGTTGTCAGGCTTCAAAAACGCTGCATTCCAAGTCAATATGCAAATGACAGCTTTGTTTAAAGACCAAACAGATTGAAATTCCTCACTGAAAAGAGCAGATTAAGCATTCTTCATGCATTTGTGTTTGTGTTCCATGGAAGAGAGAGGGCCTTATTTTAAGAGTGCTAGTGCAAAGAGCAGTGCTATGCCATAAGTGTCACGGCTCTGGTGAATTTGTCTGTTTATTCTGTGTGTTTTGTTATTTTCTCTCCCTCATGTCTCGAAGGTGAAGCCGGTATGCATGATCAGTGTTTCCATGGGAGCACTGACTGTTCCTAGGGGAACACTGATCATATCACGAATTAGCGTGCTAGCAACACCTGGTTCTCCTCTAATTCACTCCCTACTTAAACCCTTCGTGTTCTCAGTATCCTTGCTAGATTGTTGTTTGATGTGAAGTAACTTACCTCACTCTCTCTGCCTAGTCCTGTCTCGTGTATCTGTTTGGTTGCCTGTCTCTGCTTGCGTGTCGGGAGTGTGGTTACCTTCCAGCTTGCTGTACGCTTGTTCTCTGTGCTCACGAATCTTCAACGGAGGATTCCTTGTCTCTGCCCGCTTGTCGGGAATGTGACTGTCTTCCAATCTGCTGTACGCTTGTTCTCTGTGCTCACAAATCCTGAATGGAGGATTCCTCGTCTCTGCCTGTGTGTCGGGAAAGTGATTGCCTTCCAGTCTGGTGGGCGTTGTTCTCTGCACCTCATTACACTTCTACGGAGGATTCCTAGAAATTTTCTTCTGACTTCCACAATGCACACACTCATCTACGAACACACTCTTCATGGATCTGCCCATTGTGCGGCTACAGTGCGCACTCATCCCCAAAACACTTTCTATCAACCGCAGCCGGTGCCAGGATCTCCAGTCTTTGCCAGCACAGTTAAAGTTATCATTTATTGTTAATAAATCCTTTGAACTATACCTCTGCTCTTGGGTCTCTTTGTCTCACTCTTGCTCTCTGACAATAAGTCATAAGCGCAAAGTCAGTGGGCATGGCCATGAAGTTTTTGGTATTTTCGTGCAAGTGTGCGCTAAGTGTTTTTTTCAAAACCGCACGCACAGCATGCTAATGGGCTTGGTCAAGTGCAATTTAATTCTGAGGTTCTTCTCTGGTTATTGCACCGTCTACGTCCTATTATAGCATTTATTGCATTCACTGTTAAGCACCAGCAATATAAGAAAAGACAGAACATTCATAAGAAGTTGGTTGTGTAAATGGACTGTATGAAATTAATTAGAATAATCAAAACATGGACATGCTCCTTTTATATACTTAGAAAATGTTATTCTCATCAAGATTTGGATGTACGCTACGTTAAATTATAGGGAATGGAAGTATTGTTAAATATTTTCATCTACTGACACACAAATCATGGCTAGTAAAAACAGTGATTGTACTGGCACGCACTTCTACTGGTTGTTTTGATTTTAAAAAATTTAATTTATTTACTGAAACACGAATAATTAAACCAATCATATTTATTCAAATTACACTTTAAACTAAATGAAAATATAATAAAATTGATAAAATGGTTAAAAAGTCATACATTTACATACAATACACCCACAGTTTCAATGCATACACCCACAGATAGCGCAAACAGTCCCACCCACGACCTCTTGCATTTTGCGCTGGCATGAAAATTAAAGCTCTCCTGAAAATGGGATAAGACGTAGCACACCGTCGTTGTGTGTAGCGCTGTGCTTTGCACACTCATGAAAATAGATCCCAGAAAGTCATAGTGGTTTGGAACAACATGAGGATAAATACATAATGACTCAGTGAGTTTAGGGTGAACTGTCCCATTTTACTGCCTCTTCTGTCACTGTTCTGTTTAACAAACCAACAATGCTTTAATATTAAACAAAAGAGCCATTCAATATTCTATATCTGCTAGCCTTGTGTATAAAAACATTACAGGTTGTAGTTTTTGCTGTGTGGGAAGCTTTTGCTTTAATTAGCTTGAGAAGTAAGTAGAAATCAATTACAGACTCTGCCAATTGACCACAGTTGAACCTTTTTTTCTATCTTTCACTGACAGTGGAAGTCCTTCCTGTTCTCATAATTAGCCTGTACTACATTTGCAAGAGCTTTACTCTGCACACACCTGCACACACACAGGAACACACATACAAACACATGCTAAGTAACAGCCCTCTCTGCAGGATATTGATCTAGTCGCTCTCTGTAATTGGCTCTTTGCTTTTCAGCGCACTGTTTGCATGTCGCTTGCCATATGTGAAGCATAAACATCTGGGCCTGAAAGGATTCTGGTTAAGTAGAACTGGGATAAAATAAAAGCATATTTAACAGGTCATTGATTTCATAGAGCACATTGCCTGGCCTACAAAAAAAAAAAAAAAAAAAGAAAAAAAAAAGGATTTGGTCTTTTAATTTGAATTTTTCACATTTTTACATTGCTTGATTTTATGACTAAAATGTCTTTTCAGGATGGAATAGCCATTTAGTTTGGCCCAAATAAAACAGGAAAGGAGCTATTATAAGAGGGGAATCATACTTTAAAGTCCACATTAAATTTAAAATTGACCCTATTATTATACATGTTTGTAGTCTTATTGTGAATGAATCATCAGTGCATGTTATCGGTAGAAAACAACAAATGTCGTCGCAATCTTTGACAGTAATGTGCTTTTCTCGATCAAGGCAATTCCTGATGGGTAAAATCAAATTCTGCCCAACATTTTGTTTGAATGTCCTTTTTCGATCGGAAATATGGCACATTACAGAAGTACCTGTCAATGGTACCATAAGTTTGTTTAAGCAATACAGTGATGGAAAGCAGCTAAGATGGCATGAGCTGTACTTTATTCAAGCCAGATTCGAACGTGCACTGGCAACATGAGCACCATAGCTTATTGTTACAATGTTATATGTGCTAAATACTAAGCCACAGTTCCTGCAATTTATGTAGACAATAATTTACATTGGTTCTTTGAAACATTTTAAAGGTGGAAATAAAAGCAATAATACAACTTTGCCATTCACTGTGAATTATTGTCAGAGATATCACACAAAATGAGCAACACAGTGTAATAGAAGTTTTTGCAGTTATAACAGCTAGGACACTATATCTCTCAAAGTTAGCTTTACAATGCCATAACAGTAATACCGATGATGGCCACAGTGAGAAGAGGGAGAAAAAAAAAAAAAAAAGAGAGAAACAATTATTATTATCTGTAACTAGAGGTTCTATTTTTCAAAGCATAACATTCCCCTCCAGTGAGTTTAGAAAGGCAGGTCTCGGTGGGTGGACATGACACATAATGACCTCAGTCCATGCTGACTGGAACCACTTATACTAGGAAGCTATAAGCACTACCACAAGTTCCTGTGGAATCTGTACAAACATCCAAAAGATCAGGGTCCTAAACAAGACTGGAAGACCAGAACCATCAGCCAGGGCATAAAAAAGTGATTTTGGACTCCCACTGCATGCTAAAAAACCATTGGGATGTTTGTCTGCACTCTCTCTCTTTAATTGATGTCAAGATACTGACAAGAATGAAAGACAGAAAATAAAAATTTTCTCTGGATTTTAGGAGATTTGTCGGTTCTTCTATATTTTTTCTTTGTTCAAAAGAGGAAAAAAATAACCATTTTATTGGTGCGATGTTCCAGACCCAGCTGAGGGTGTGCTTACATTGTGTGGGGTGTTTGAAACCCAGCAGGCTTCTCAACCTTGCTTTGTTTTGTCTAAAGGGATTGCTTCAGAATAAGAATGAATTTGGAGAGGAAGTATATAATTCATTTCAAATGTCAGTGTAGACTTTGGAATGGCTCCTCGCAGCCAAAACGTATCTTTATGGGTTAAGGAGTTAAAGGAGAAATGTTGGTGCAATCACTTCAAAAGAAGTTCAAAATTTAAGATAGTTACTAGATAGCAAATGCCTTGAATTTATCCACCCACCCATCCATCCAACCAGCCACCTGTCCGTCCGTCCATCCATCCATCTATCATTCTGTCTGTACATCTATTTATTTATTGTTCTATTGCTCTATCTATTGTTATATCAATCTATCTTTTGTTCTATCCATCCATCATCCATCCATTTTGTGATGGATAGATATTTCATCCCTCCATCCATCCATCATTCTGTCCGTCCATCTATCTATCTATTGTTGTATCTATTGTTATATCAATCTATCTATTGTTCTATCCAGCCACCATCCAACCACCCATCAATTTTGTGATGGATAGATATTTCATCCCATCCATCCATCCATCCATCCATCCATTGTTCTATAGTTCTATTATTGTTATATAAATCTGTCTAATGTGTGTTCCCATCCCTGCTGCTTTTGGCTGTCATCACAGTAGTCCTGGCAAGCGGGTCTTCCTGTCTGGATTTAACTGGCAGGTGGGCAGCTTGGCACAAGGCCACTCATTTATCAAGGAATTTACTAACGCTATTATAGGCAGACTTCTTTTTCAGGTTCAGTTCCTAGGGCCCTGTTTTAAGAGCGCTAGCTCAAAATGCAGCACTAAGCTTTAAGTCATAAGTGCAAAGACAATAGGCATGGCCAGGAAGTTTTGGTATTTTTAGTGTAAGTCTAGGCGCAAGTGGGTTTGACTAAATTTTGTGTGGAAAGCGCTAATGGATTGGATCAAGTGTAATTTTATTCTGAGGTTCTTCTCCGGTTATTGCAGTGTCTGCATCCTATTATATAGTCCATTCCCTCAAGCACCAGCAATTTAAACAAAGACAACACATTTATAAGAAGTTGTTAGTGTAAATGGACTACATGCAATTAATTAGAAGAATATAGATATTTCTATGACAGTGACACACTCCTTTTATAAGCATAGAAAATGTGATTCTCATCAGGATTTGGATGTATGCTCCGTTAAATTATAGAGAATGCAAGTATTATTAATCATTTTCATCTACTGACACACAAATCATGGCTAGTATTAACAGTTATTGTATCGGCATGCACTTCACTTCTACCGGTCGATTTTGATTTTGTAAAATGTTATTTATTTATTGACGCACGAAAAAATGTAAACAAAAATATTTCTAAATTCAAATTACACTTAAAATAATATAATCAAAATATCGAAGTGATCAAAAAAATCTTCATACCAAATCCAAACATTTTACCCTCTCCAACTTCTTTCACCTGCACCTTTTGCAAAGTATTGGTCTCTGCGGAACAGTAATGGGTGTTTCCCAATCTGTGGGAATTTTCAAACCGGCATGGGCATTTCTGAACTATCCAATGATAATAGGGAATCTCAATGTAGAAGGCAAATCATGTAAAGCGGTTGAAAAATGCCCATCCCGGTTTGATAATGCCCACTGATTAGAAAACACCCATTTTTGTTCTGCAGAGACACAAGTCTCCCTTTTGCAGTTTGGACATGAACCACCACCTGCTGGTTGAATCTTCAAATTTCAAATGTAGGAGCTGAGTTTAGACTTTGTGCTGAAAACAGACCTGCTTTTGAAACGTCTCAGCACAATGACCTATTCCTCCGTAAAATAGCAAATTGCGCTTTCTAGCACATCATTAAAATACAAAACACCCACAGTTTGTGCGCATACACCCATAGATCACGCAAACACTCCCACCCATGGCCACTTGTGCTTTGCACTGGCACGAAAATTGAGTTTAGAATTAGTGCATTGACTTAAATTGTAGATAAACTTAACTATTTAAGTTAAGCTAACTAGAAGCGAGTAGACTTATCTCAGATTTGTCATTAAAATGTTGTTTCAACTCAATTTTAATTGAATAGACTCAAAATTCAAGGTCATACAATAACAGCTTAAATAATGAAGATTATAACTGATTCTCTGTAATCATTAAATAAACTTAATTCTCCATAAAAATGCATATATGCCTGTACTTCAGTTGCACATGCTCAAGGAGATCTGAGATAGTGTTAAAATGGTCCAACTTGACCAAAGGGGGACACTCCCACCCATGGCCACTTGTGTTTTGCACTGGCATGAAAATTGAGCTTAGAATTAGCACATTGACTTAAATTCGATAAGACGTAGATCACAGTTCATGGGTGTAGTGTGCACTCACGAAAATAGAGCCCATTATGTGTTTTTTGTGAAAATATATGTTGGAGCCCAGGGCTAGTTGTCACTTGGGAAGTTGTCACAAGGGCTATTTTATCCCAATTACTCTAAGGTTTTAAGTCAAAATTCCAATTATACATACACATGTGTTTTCTCTAGCAGGTGTTTTTGTATGTTGGGACAGTATGAAAAATATGAATAAAAACAAAAAGCAGTGATTTATTGATATTGAAAGCACCACAACTACACATAATATGATGTTTTACCTTGTGAATTTCATTGTTTTGTTTTTTAATGTACAGTAATTTCAAATCAGATGATTGCAACATCATCCCAGAAAGTTGAGACAGGGGCAATTTAAGACTAATAACATTTTGACGAGTTGAAATAACAAGGCAATGTGAAACAGGAGATGTTAAACAGGTGAGGCAATTGTGTCATAGTACTGTCTACTGTATAAGGAGCCTCCAAAAACAGCCAAGTCCTTGAAGAGCAAGGATCGTTCAAGACTTGTCAATTTACCAACAGATGCTTCAGCAAATAATCCAGCACTTTGAGAACAATGTTCCCCAAAGACAAATTGGAAGGATTTTGGGCATTTCACCCTCTACAGTGCACAATATAGTTAAAAGATTCAATCTCGGTGCATAAAGTGCAAGGCGAAAACCACTTCTGAATGCATGTGATCTCTGATCCCTCAGACATCACTGTCTTAAAAAACGTCATTCATCTGTAATGGATATCATGAACATGGGCTTGGGATAACTTTAGTAAACCTTTGTTTGTCAACACCACTCGCTGCTGCATCCACAGATGCACGTTAAGACTTTATTATGCAAAGCAGAAGCCCTACATCAACACTGTCCAGAAGCTCTGCCAAGTTCTCTGGCCTCGGTCTCATCTTAGATGGAAAGTAGAACAGTGGAACAGTGTTTATTGGTCCGAAGAGTCCACAAAAGGTTTTTGAAAAACACAGCCATCATGTTATCTGGGCCAAAGAAGAAAAGGACCATCCAAGCTATTATTAGCATCAGGTCTAAAAGCCAATGTCTGTTTGGGCCAGGGGTGTGTCAGTGCCCATTGCATGGGTAACTCACACATTTGTGAGAACACCATGAATACAGACAGATATGTTAACATTTTGGAGCAACATATACTGCCATCCAGCACCGTCTTTTCCAGGGACATCCCTGCATTTTCCAGCAGGACAACTTCAAACCACATACTGCCTGGATTACAAGTGCATGGCTATGTAAGCAGAGAGTGTGGGTGCTAGATTGGCCTGCCTGCAGTCCTGACCATCTCCATTTGAGAATGTGTGGTGCATTATTAAGCACACCATCCGGCAACGAAGACCCCGTACAATTGTGCAGCTAAAGACCTACATAATGGATGAATGGGGGAAAATTCCACTTTCTAAACTTAACAAACTTGTGTCTTCAGTGCCCAAATGCTTAATAAGTGTTATTAAAAGAAATGGTGATGTTTCACAGTAGTAAACACTTGACTGTCCCAACTTTTTTGGAGTGTATTGCAATCATCTGATTTGAAATTACTGTACATTAAAAAAACAAAAACAAACAAACAATGAAATTCAATGTGTAGTTGTAGAGTTTTCAATATAGCAAAGGGTGATTATAATTTACAAATCACTCATTTTTTTGTTTTTATTAGCATTTTTCATACTGTCCCAATTTTTTCATAATTGGGGTTGTATTGAATATACATAGTTTTTTGCTATAGCTGGTGGGTAAACAAGCGGACAAAATATAACCACACTGGCATATAACAACACTGCTTGTTTCTGTTGTTGTTTCTGCAACATCCAGTTACGTTACAAGCTGTCAGATTCAAATTGGCTTTCGCACCGACACAGGCTATGCTGGTCAAGCGTCTGTAGTTTATATTCGCTCAAACAGTTACTCATACAGTCTTTTAAACCACAGAATAAGTTTATTTTATATACATACATCCAACTCATCACCAAAGTACCATGATACAAAGTTTACAGCTCACATACAATACATCAAATGCGATCTTCCTCCAATGCGTGCTGCCATTTGTTTACATAAGTAGCGGTTGTCATTCATCAAACAAAAAGCTACTCAAAGAGTCTTTTCAAGCACATAATATGTTTATTTTATGTAACAAACAGCCTAATTGTCACCAGAGTACTACGCTAACAGTTCACAGCTTGTATATGCACAGCCATCATATCTAAACGCGATCTTCCCATGCACGCAGCCACGTTTACTTATTAGGTGCAGATGCGGTTTTCATTCATACAAACAGCAACTCAAACAGTCTTTTCAGGCACATAATATGTTTGTTTTCTGAAACAGATAGCCAAACTATAAAAAAAGCACCACTATAACAGTTTGAAACTTGTATACTCACAGTGAAAACATGCTGATTGAGCGTTTCTGCATTTTTACATTTTCAAAAAACATTGTTTAGTATGTTTTTTAAGCTATTTGAATTATGGGGACACTAGAAATTTCCTCATAAACCACATTTATAGCATAATACCCTTGTGATTACCAGTTTGTAACCTAAAAAAAATGTCCTCATAAACCATCCAAACCTGTATACACACACACACACACACACATTTTGGTGAGGCTATCCTTATGAGGACTCTCTATAGACATAATTATTTTTATACTGTAAGAACTATAGATTCTATCCCCTAACCCTAACACTACCCCTAAACCTAACCCTCACAAAAAACTTTTTATACCCTTATACTTTAATACACTTGTAATTACCAGTTTGTAATCTAAAAATATAAAATATGTCAGCCCCCCCCCCCCCCCCACACACACACACATAATGTCTGAGAAGTCAAAAAGTGCATATAGGCAAACCGGACTGCTGATGTTATTTGTTCATTTGTACAGCTATAAAAAAAAAAAAAAAAATTAATAAAACAAATACAGTTGTTCACATGTTTACTATATTTTATACAGTATTTTATTTTATTATTTTTTTTATGACAAAAAATAAATAAATAAATAAATAAACAAATGCTCCTCTTCACTCTGCCCACCCCTTCCGGCTGTGCAGTGTCACATGCAAAAATAACTCACTCCAGGGGGCAATGCAGGGGAATTTAGACCTTACTCATGAAAAGATTCATAGTTTTTTTAAGCCAAGATTTTAAAGTATGTGTCAATACTGAAACTGACTTTCAAAAATAAACCTACCCTTAAAAATATTCACTAAAAAGTAAAACGTTTGATGACAAGCTCCGGTCTCCCATTCCATTTCTAAAAAACACATATTACCAGGGCAAGGAAAGGGACAGAGGGCAAATAGAGGCACATCTGAAGAAAGAGTTATTTGTTTGTCTGTTTGATGTCTTCTCAACGCCTTGCTCTGTCATAGTATTGACATCAAGGCAAAGGTCATGTCAATCTCAGTACACTGATGGCTTTGAAATGAAAAACCTTGACCTGTCTGAACAGTTTAGTGTCTGTTTTGATTGTTCTGTCTGGTCATTACTGTTCACCGATACAGACTGCAGTGGACAGAGCTGTCTGCAGTGGTGATTGTTGCTTTTCAAGAGTGGAGAAGCTTAGATGTCAGTATTACTAAACAGTGAAATTACTTAAAGGGATAGTTCACCCAAAAATGAATGTCCCCTCATGTTGTTCCAAACCTGTATGAATTTCTCTCTGGCATGAAACACAAAAGGAGATGTTAGACAGAATGTTAGTTTCAGTTTCATACAATGAAAGTGAATGGTTATTGAGGCTAACATTCTGCCAAACATGTCTTTTTGTTTTCCATGAAAGAAAGAAAGTCAGATGGATTAGAAACAACATGCGGGTGACAAAATAATGACAAAACTGTCATTTTTGGGTGAACTATTCCTTTAAGCAATCACAGCTGGCTTGTCAGGATGCAGAGAGGACAGTCGCACCCACACACATCTACACTGCAAACCGTAATAAGTTGACTCTACTCAACTGAAATTAGTAAACTTGTGACATTCCCTCAATTGAATTGAGTAACGGCGTCTACAAAACTTGTGTAAGAAGGTTCACTTACAACTTGGTGTTCATATAGATAAACTTAACTATTTAAGTTAAGGTAACTAGAAGCAAGTAGTCTTAACTCAGATTTGTTATTAAAATGTTGTTGTTTCAACTCAATTTTAATTGAATAGACTCAAAATTTAGGTCATACAATAATAGCTTAAATAATGAAGATTATAAATAATTGTAGGTAAATCATTAAATACACTTTATTCTCCATAAAAATGCATATATGCTTGTACTGCACAAGGAGATCTGAGATAGTGTTAACATGGTCCAACTTGACCAAAAGGGGACCCGAGGTAACATATCACGAAACAACTACAGTATTTAAAACAAAACAACATAAATAAGAAGCTAAAACCTCTATAAATTCCTTATAACAGCTATTTAAATGTCCCCATATGTTCCCTTTGACCAAGAAAATATAATTGAATAATTCAAGCACAAGGCATTGTGGGTATTCCCCATAGCCTTGATTTTGTCCTCAATAGTTTGTTATTTAAACTTAAAATCTTAAGTCTTTCGATTTTTTAAGAAAAATAAGTTCAAGGAACATAGATACTGTATTTGAGATAAACTGATATTTTAAGTAATGTTTAGTTACTGTAAGACAACTTAATTTTTCCAGTAATGACAACATTAGGGTTTACAGTGTATGTGCTCTATCACCTTATGAAGGTTGTGTTTTGTTTCCTTTTTATTACTGACAAGAGGAAGGGCATGTTATCACAGCTTTTCTTGGGATTAGCAGGCTTTATCTAACGATGTATAATGAATCGCGTTTATCAGTCCCTGTTGCTTCAATCGACACTCAAAGCATTGTGGAAGAAAAAGCAGTCCAGAGGGACAAGGTTCATAGAGCCACCTTATCTTGAAATTTGCTAGTTTTGTAGCTCATTGTGGAAGCAGGCTACAGTATGAATTTACTATGCAGACAGTGCACATTGGTTACACACCATCTGATTCCCAGTAGGGGGCGGTATGCATGAAGGATATGAATCATCAAAAACAAAAGAAGAAGAATGTAAAAGTGATCTGTTCCTCACCCACACCTATCATAATGCTTCTGAAGATATTTATTTAACCACTGTAGTCTTATGGATTACTTTTATGCTGACTTATGTGATTTTTAGAGTTTCAAAATTTTGGCCAATTAATTTGCATTGTATGCACCTGAGATATTCTTTTAAAAATCTTCATTTGTGTTCAGCAGATGAAAGAAAGTCATACACATCTGGTATGGCATACTCACCGTAAATGATAAGAGGGTTTTAATTTTTGGGTGAACTATTCCTTTAATGCTAAAAAAAGCTGGCCGATCTTGGAACACACTGGAACAGTGAACCAGCTAGTATGAAACGCTCATTCATATTTATCATAGATCACCTCCTGTTTTCTGAATTTAGGAGAAAATAAGCATATACCTCCCTTTTCTCTCTGATAGAGGAGATGCATGCATTTGGCACAAAGCAAGAGGCTCTAACTCAGTTGCAGGGGGTAGCGCTGATAGAGGGGGCATGGGGAGGGCAGGAAAAGGTGCATTTATATGTGTTCATACTGCCTGCGAGCCATCTGATTAGGCGCTGTCATGCTGAGACATCCAGAGAATCTGTATTCATTTGGTCATGCACCTGCCATCCAAAGCGAGAGAGAGAGAGAGAGAGAGAGAGAGAGAGAGAGAGAGAGAGAGAGAGAGAGAGAGAGAGGAGCTTTTCAAAAGCTGAATGAAAAGACACTGGAGAAAAATGGATGATTGGGAGAGAGGTTTATAGAATGTGAGGGAGGAATACCTTGCACACTGCATACTATTACTGTTTCTGCAATATTCAGCGTGTATACTGTGCATTGTATGCAAATTTCTGTATGCATGGAATGACCTGGATGATCTGCTTACTACATTTGCCAAATGTGCTATGCAATCGGACACATAGCCTTGGTGTTGCTAGTGCAATGTCCTATCTGTTGAGGAATGGTAAAATGCATATTGCATACTGTTACACATGCAGTACGGTGGAATATATAGAAAGTCATGTCATATTTATTTCTATAGCTCTTTCTTTTTTTTTTTCTTTTTTTTTTACAGAAAATTAAGCCAAAACAAAAAACAATGCTATTAAAGTCCTCATTGTTTGGTTATAATGAATGACGAGATTAAAAAGCATGCCTCTAAAATATAGTCTTTAGGCCCCCTTTAGAAACAGAGATGCAGTAAATGCTACATGGTGGGTGGCACCCCAACAGGAAGAGATCTGGACTACACATTGGCAGAACAGTATGTTGTACAGCAACAGTATGTTGTACATGTCTGATTGATAAGTAGTCAGTTTTTTATGGTTCAAATCTACCTCCGCCATTGTCTCCTATCACCTCTACATGGGTATTAATGAAACATCAGAAATGGACACCATTCAATAAAACCACACCGAGACTGGGTGGATAACAAATGAGGGGGCTGGCCCCTGCGGTCCCTCCTGGCTCTCAGCTCTCCTCTGTCTGATAGTTTATCTGCCTTCTGTCTGTCTCTCTGTCCCCTCAACTCCCCCATGGTCTCTCTTCCTGTTATCTCTTCACCTGTCTATATCGCAGCATGCTCTTTCTTCTGTCTCTGCCAGCTCCTCTGTACTCGTCTACCTCTCTGTCTGTCTAGATCAGGGGTCGGCAACCTTTTTGACATGGAGTGCCATTTTTAATTTTCCCGGTCAATGGCTATGCCAACCCCCCACCCCCATTTTCCGAAGTTTGAGTCCACAAATATTTCTATTTTTCATGTGTTTATTTTTCATTACAACTGATATTATCAGTATAACAGTTTAAGTGAATTATTTTTGCAAAACCCAATGATTATGATATAATCATGATCCTGCATGTGAAAGGATTTTGTGTACAAAATGAATGTCACAAATTTGCTTATACTGATCACACAGTTGCGTGGAATCTTAAGTCTTTCTTATATTATGTCATAAATTTTTCAAAATCACGCAGAGGGGTAATTACTAGCACATAAGCAACAGAGAGAGAGGAGCAGGCTATAGGTTGCCGACCCCTGGTCTAGATGCTTCTGTATTTCAGTGAGGGTCTGTGCACTTGTTTCTTTGTCTTCTACTTTTCTCTCTGCTAAAAAGACCAGCATAGTTTACCAGATTATTTTGTGTTGGATGCTGGTCTCCCAGTAAGAGGTGCTAGTATACCAAGCAGGGTTTTGAATTAGCTTAACCAGCTTCACCAGAGCAGTTTGGCTGTGCTGCTGGTCCACCAGCTTGACTAACACCAAATCAGTTCTAACCAGCATGAAACAGCCTAGACCAGCATTGACCAGCCTAGACCAGCATCATTAAGATGCATTTGTGTTGGGAGCGGGCCAATGATGCATTCCCTTTGAAAAAACAAAACAAAAACATTTCAAACCAGCCTAAGACTTGTTTTCTGGTCTTAGCTGCGCAGGCTGGTCTGATGGCATATTTTAGATGGTTTTGAGACACTTTTCAGCAAGTCAGGCTGGGAGACCATCAGGAACCAGCCTAGACCAGCATAACAGAGATGCCTTCCATGTTGGGAGCGTGCCAGTCATAAACCAGCCAAAATTGGGTTGATGTCCCTAGGTGGTCTTAGCTGGTCTGTTGGTTGATTTAAGAGCATGCTAATGATGCTTCCCTTTCTGGGAAAAAAGCAAAAGTTTGGTGGTCTTAGTTGGTCTGCGTGCCTGGTCAGTCTGGTCTGTTGGCTGATTCAAATGGGTTTTTAGCACTTTTCAGCTTGTCTGGCTAGGAGATCAGCTCAGTGTTACCACCCTTTATGACCAATGCATTTCCATGTCTTTTTAATGACATTCCCTGGTGCTTGCTATTACTGGATACAGATTTGTAAAAATAATTTTGATTCATACTGATTTGTAATTAATCAGTTTGACCGAATTGTGAACTGTTTCTAATTTGTTGAAAATAACTGATTCAAAAAAATGATTCACTAACAAATAAGACATGACTTTGGCTTGTTTTACTCAAACAATCTCTAAAAAAAAAAATACATAATTTCAAAATACCCTTATATGTTCAGGTTATCCATGACCGTGGGAACCCTGCTAACTAGACCAGCTTGGAAGACAAGCTTATACCAGCTCTGACCATCGTAAAACAGCTAAGACCAACAAAAATTCTTTGGCCATTTTTTCCAGCAAGGTTAAAATGCTACCTCTGTAGGCAGCTCACTAGGTTTTGAAACATAGCAATTGTAGAGTTATCTCCTTCATTTTTCAGCTTCTCCTAAATCTCGATTTCAGGAGCTAGCCTATCTCTCTCTGCCTGGGGGTTCATGGTCATTAGCATTCTGCAGGAATCACACACCTGCCAACTACGTGAAGCCTCACTGCGGTGAGCACAATCAGCCAAATATTTTCCTTGTGCTATGAATGTGTGTGGCTGTCACCATTCCAGTTTATATATGTGTTCTCTGTTGTATTTCACTCCCTCCCTCTGGTTCCTCCACTCCTCTATCTCGTAAGATGCACCACGTGTGGTCTTCAAGGGTGAAATACCACATAGAGGGTTCGGGTGCACCTGAGCGAAAATGTCTCCTCACCATGTTCTGTCCAAGCTTATTTGCATTTATATTTATTTATTTGTTGGTTTTGCAGTGCATGTTTAACCAAGATCTGTTCCTCTAACCGAAGGGGTGGCTTTGATTTTGCTGAGTGTGGAACATGTCAGCCATGCAAGTGTGTGTGTTCGCGTTCGCACTTTGTTGTGATTCACACATTCAAATGCTAGACCTTGAGGGAGGAAGACTGAATATGTCAATGCCAGTAAATTGACATAGACAGCATATTTCTTAATAAGAACGACAACACGCCTTATGCCAGCAGGAATTTCCATGCTGGTTAGTGCTGGTTTGGTGCTGGTCTAGCTGGTGGACCACCACTTTTTCACTCAACAAATTTTTTGTGCCTGTCCATGCTTTTTTTAATTGTTCTTCTATGTAAACATGGCATACGGAACACCACTTTTAAGATGTAATGTCATTTTAAAAGACCATCAACTTTTAAATGGTATCTTGCACACGGAACAATTTTTTTGTATCCATCTGTGCTGTTTTGCAATAGTTTTTTTTTTCTGTGTAAATATATGCTAGACGTCCTTGACCGTTGCACTGTCTCGCTGTTCCCTATCTGTCACTCACTCGGCATTGTGTCGATGTAGTGACACTAGGGGTCACTCTTGGGAGCCTGAAACACCTCTGGTCTTTGAAAAAAAGCCAATGAAAATTGGCGAGTGGTATTTGCATACCACTCCCCCGAACATACGGGTATAAAAGGAGCTGGTACGCAACCACTCATTCAGATTTTCTCTTCGGAGCCGAACGGTTGATGCTCACTGAGCTGAATTCTCACAACTGTTCATTCACCTCTGTTGGATCTGACGGTGCATTTCAGTGGCTTCTCCCCCCTCTGCACTGGTGCACTGCAGAGAACGCCCCTGGGCGCTTCGGCAGAAATAAAAGAGTATATTCTAAAAGAGTATATTTCCCTAAAAGAGCGGCACACACGGAATGTCTTTTTAAAGATGCCCTTCCATTTGTGTGTTATTCCTGGTTGTGGTCGTTATCTCTTGCCTTCTGACGGTCACGATTGCTGTCTTTCGTGTCTGGGCTCTACCCACGTGGAGACAGTGTTCATGGATGGATCATGAACTCATTGCGAGAACATGACCATGGCAACGTTGCAGTCACGGCTTGCTTTCGTAAGAAAGCAAGCCACCCCAGTGGCTCCCCGCCTCTGTCCTTCTACCTACGGGTATGAGGCCAGCACGGCTAGCACTGTGGGCGATTTGGGGACCCCAATGGGACCACCTTCGCCGGGTATCCCCCATGGACCTCCCATTCCCCAGCACGCTCATCTGCCCTGATCAGGCTTCAGGATGAGTCCGCCGGCTCGTCTCATGGCGAGTTCCACCTCTTGTTCGGAGCCCGCGAAGGTGATGAGCTCTTGAGCACAGCATCGGAGAGCGGGCTCGTCCAGTCGGATGCGGAAGCCTCAGCTGGACTCCCCCCCTCGGGTACGGTCACCCAGTCACAGGCTGACGCGGAGATGACGGACATGCTTTCCCGGAAAGCCGCGAGCGTCAGGCTAGAGTGGAACCCTCCACTCTCCCCTGAACCCTTGCAGCTCGATGATTGGTTCCTGGGCTCGCGGTGCCGCTCACAGCCATGCCCCACCCCAGTTCCTTTCTTCCTGGAAGTGCACGAGGAGCTGACAAGGTCGTGTGAGGCACCTTTTACTGCCCGGCCCCGATCTTTCAGCTCCCCTGCCCTCGTCCAAGACCTGTAGGTTTACGTCATCCCTGACGGCCAACACAAATATGCGTTTCCCCCAGTGAGCCTATTTGCACAGACCCTGTGCAAGGTCAGGGAGGATGAGGAGCAGGTCGTCCTGGTAGCACCCTACTGGCCCACCCAGACATGGTTCTCGGACCTCACGCTCCTCACAACAGCCCCCCCTCCCCCGGTGAATTCCCCTGAGGAAGGACCTTCTTTCTCAGGAGCGGGGCACCTGCGTAGACACGATCATTCAGGCTAGGGCCCCCTCTATGAGGCGCCTGTATGCCTTGAAGTGGTGTCTGTTCACTAAGTGTTGTTCTTCCCGACACGAAGACCCCCAGAGATGCGCAGTCGGATCGGTGCTTTCCTTCCTGCAGGAGAGGTTGGAAGGGCGGCTGTCCCCCTCCACCTTGAAGGTGTATGTAGCCGCTATAGCGGCACACCACAACACAGTGGACAGTAAGTCCTTAGGGAAGCACGACCTGATCATCAGGTTCCTGAGAGGCTCCAGGAGGTTGAATCCCTTCAGACCACGCCTCATTCCCTCATGGGACCTCTCTGTAGTTCTTCAGGGTCTACGGGGAGCCCCCTTTGAGCCCCTGCAGTTAAGGCACTCTCTTTAAAGACTGCCCTCCTGACTGCGCTCACTTCCATCAAGAGGGTAGGAGAACTGCAAGCGTTCTCTGTCAGCGAAACGCGCCTGGAGTTCGGTCCGGGCTACTCTCATGTGATCCTGAGACCCCGACCGGGCTATGTGCCCAAGGTTCCCATGACCCCATTTAGGGATCAGGTGGTGAACCTGTAAGTGCTGCCCCAGGAGGAGGCAGACCCAGCCCTGACGTTGCTGTGTCCGGTGCACGCATTACACATCTATTTGGCTCGCATGCAGAGCTTTAGAACCTCTGAGCAGCTCTTTGTATGCTTTGGTGCACAGCGGAAAGGAAGCGCTGTCTCCAAGCAGAGGATCACCCACTTGGTCATTGACGCCATAACAATGGCTTATCACGTCCAGGACGTGCCGCCCCTGGCAGGGCTACGAGCCCATTCTACCAGGAGTGTGGTGGCCTCCTGGGCCTTGACCAGTGGCGCCTCTCTAACAGACATTTGCAGAGCAGCGGGCTGGGCAACACACAACACCTTTGCGAGGTTCTACAGTCTTTGGGTGGAACTGGTTTCACCCGTGTAGTGGCAGGCACAAGCAGGTAAGTCCGGGACAGCTGGCCGGGTGTATCGCTTGTGCATAGTGCCTTTCACCTCCCCTGAGCTGAAGACATGCGCTGTTGACTCCCAGTAGTGTTCACAAACTGTGTTCCCTGGATGATTTCCTCCGAGCCCTGTGGCAGACGAGTTTGCGGAGAAACTCTTTCACAAATTTCACTCTTCTTTTGGGAAGAGGAAAAAAAGAGAGGATAAGAGGCCACGACTGGGCTAGCCTGTCTCTATCTTTTGGGCAGTCGACTTGTCCCCAAAGGGCCGTTCGACACTCATAACAGCGTTGGGGGAGGTTACGTGTCGGCCTAGTGCGCTGGCTACGAGGCACACAGTGGTCTGCCCATCACACTCTGCCAGTTCACGTAACACAGTTCAGCCAGTTGTGGCGTTTCAAATAGGGACCCTAGTGTCACTACATCGACACAATGTCGAGTGAGTGACAGATAGGGAACGTCCTGGTTACTTGCGTAACCTCTATTCCCTGATGGAGGGAACGAGACGTTGTGTCCCTCCTGCCGCAACACTGGACTACCCGCTGAAATGGCCGGGACCTTGTCTCGGCTCCTCAGCACAAAACCTGAATAAGTGGTTGCATACCAGCTCCTTTTATACCCGTATGTTCATTGGCCTTTTTTCAAAGACCAGAGGTGTTTCGGGCTCCCAAGAGTGACCCCTAGTGTCACTACATCGACAAAACATCTCGTTCCCTCCATCAGGGAACAGAGGTTATGCAAGTAACCAGGATGTTTTTTTAGCATCTTGTGCAGGAACACCGTGCTTTTAAGTTGCCATGTCAGTTTAAAAGAACCTCAACTATTACAAAAGTGTCGGTAACACTTTACAATATGGTTCCATTAGTTAACATTAGTTAACATGAACTAACAATGAACAATACTTAATAAGCATTTATGAATCTTAATGTTAATTTTAAGATATACTCATACATTTTTAAATCAAAAGTTGTATTTGTTAACATTAGTTAATGCACTATGAACTAACCCCAAATGAACTAACTTTGGAAAATGTTATTTTTAAGATTAATAAATGCTGTAAAAATGTATTATTCATTGTTTGTTCATGATACCTAATGCATTAACTAATGTTAATGAATGGAACCTTATTTATAAAGAGTTACCAAAGTGTCTTACAAACTGAACATGTTTTTGTGTCCATCTGCACTGTTTTTTTTATTGTTTTTTTTTTTTTATGTAAACAATAGACAGACATCTTTCATTGTTGCGGTACATACCTCGTGCAGGAGCAATGCATTTTTAAGATGCCTCTTCTAAATAGCCTCTCCAAAAAAGGAGTCAAATTTGCAAATACCCTCTAAAATATTCTGCCATTTATGATCCTGTGTTTTGACCTTGTTTGCCTTGTTTAGATATTTGTGCTTACATATGGATATTTTCAAGACTTTAGTTACACCTAAATGTAGATATTTATTATGAAGATGTTTCAGTGTTGTGCTAGTGTCTTTTATCCTGCAATATAATCGTATTTCTCTCACACATTCTTGCACACGTATTGGGTGAGTGCACATAAGTGTGTGTGAGTGTGTCTGATTGATTTATGCCTGCAGAGATTTAGTCACTGTATGTTGCCTTTGGCTCTTCATCTGTCCCCTCAGGTGGCGCGGCTGTAGTGTCCTTCCCCTTTAGCTCCTTTCATACAGCTATAAACAAAATGCACATTGAATGCTGGGCTGACAAATTTCCAATGGCCTACTTTTTTAAGGACCATAAAGATGACTGACTGCCTTTATATTCCCACCATTTTGTCATTGTTAGTCCCAACTGTGGGGGTGCTGGCACGAAATATGAATGTGTCCTGTACCAGCGAGGGTGCGCCCAGCATGGGCCGTAGCTCTTATGACTGGACTCTCTTTCACTGATTAGGTGCTTGCATTGTTTTAAAATCATGCCGCCCTTGAATTTTGCTAAAAGAATATTGGATACATTATGTATTCTGTGATTGCTTAAGAAAAATGGTGACGGAGCTTAAACCTGGCATGTAGCTCTCAGTTCAGGCGAGTTCGAGTTTGGATCCTGTCTGGTATTACACGTTTTTTCTATCTTCCCTATCAATAAAAAGCCAGATGCATTTACAATTGGCTGAGTCACTTTTTTTATGCATCTCAAACCATATCCTGAGGTGATTGAATTGCTGTCCGTCTCAAACTCATCTTGGAGGGGGCTCTAAACTTGGTCTTTTCATGATCGTATAGCTATTCAATCATTAAAAGACATGTACTGACTAGTTGTTGACCAGTATGGGTTTTTTAATGGCCAGTGCTGATATCCAGAGAGCAGAGTGGCCGATAGGCCAATACAATGCTGATATATCACACAATTTAATATAGTAAATAACATAAATATAAAAATTGCTAAAAAATTTATAAACTCTTATTTAGCACTATATTTACTTAATTTCACACAAAACTTATTTATAATCTTAAATAATAATATTAATATTAAATATTAAATTTAATAATATTGTATTTTAAATGGTAGATAGCAGTTTCTTCTGATTTCTGTTTAGTCATCAAATTTTAGTAATTCAAATCAAATCAAATCAAAATCAAATCACTTTATTGTCACACAGCCATATACACAAGTGCAATGGTGTGTGAAATTCTTGGGTGCAGTTCCGATCAACATAGCAGTCGTGACAGTGATGAGACATATACCAATTTACAATAACATCAAATTAACACAGCACAATTTAAACATCTGTTATACACATAATTACACTCAACAATATACAAATAATAACATACACTGTACAGTATACAATACGCACTATATAGATACACATTATTCAGTAAAAATAAAAAATAAAAATATATAAAAAGTATATATATATAGAATGTACAGTATTATACTGTATTGACATTCAGGCTGTCGGTTGATAGTAAGTTGTTAAGAGAGAATATAATATAATAATAATATAATTTATGACAGTCCGGTGTGAGATATAAGAGTAAGGGTAATAAAGTGCAGTGCTGATGTATTTGATCGTGGGAGATCAAGAGTTCAGAAGTCTGATTGCTTGGGGGAAGAAGCTATCATGGAGTCAGCTGGTGCGGGTCCTGATGCTGCGATACCGCCTACCTGATGGTAGCAGTGAGAACAGCCCATGGCTCGGGTGGCTGGAGTCTCTGATGATCCTCCGAGCTTTTTCACATACCGCCTTGTATATATTTCCTGGAGGGAGGGAAGCTCACCTCCGATGATGTGTCTGGCAGTTTGCACCACCCTTTGCAGTGCTTTGCGGTTGTGGGTGGTGCTATTGCCGTACCAGGCGGAGATGCAGCCAGTCAGGATGCTCTCTACACTGCAGGTGTAGAACCGTGTGAGGATGTGGCGGTTCATTCCAAACTTCCTCAGCTGTCTCAGGAAGAAGAGGCGCTGACGAGCCTTCTTCACAACGACTTCAGTGTGGATGGACCATGTGAGTTCCTCAGTGATGTGGACACCATCATTTTATTTTATTTGCACATGAAGAAATTGTTAAAATATTTGTGTAACAGGGTTGTTAAAATGGGAAAGGAAGAGGCAGGAACCGGACAAACCATCAAAGTAATGTTTAATGTAACATTAAAACATAAAGACAAAACACAAACGCACACGGCAGCTGCGTGTGACTCTCTCTCTCCCAAACTGCTGCATCCGGCTGCCTTTATCTCTCTCCTCGGCTGATTAGCCCGATTGGGGGCCCCGCCCTCCTTCTCCTTGTCACACTCCTTCCTCCTTTGCTCGTCATACTCCTCCCTCCTTTGATGTACGTACACCCCCCCCCCCTTCTAGTCAAGGGGGGGGGGGGGCATTGCCCTTCTGGCTGCGCCTGCCGGCAGACTTTTCCCCGCCTCTCTAGAGCTGGGGAGGGGGACAAGGAGAGGGCAAAAAAAAAGAGGAGAGGGAATGACCAAGATGGGGCAGCAGTGAGAGAGAGAGAGGAGAGAGAGGAAATACCTGGTTCGCCGGCACCCAGATACGCTGTCGCCTGGCCCTCAGCCACTCCCCATTCTCTGGCGGACAACAGCTCCTCCTCCCCCAGTGGACGGTAGTGGGTCCTCCGGCCTCGGGCAGACGGTCACGCTCCTCCCTCTCATTTCTCTCCCTTTTCTTTTTTTTCTCTATTCTTTTTTTTCCTATGGGGGGACGGCAGCGTGCTTCAGATCCTCGGTGGCCGGCAGTGACGGGCAGATGGCCACGTCTGCTTCTCGGTCTGCTGGTAGTGGCGAGGACTCCATGACAGTGCATCCCTCCTCCCTCCCGGGTTTCGGCACAAATGTAACAAGGTTGCATGTGGCTCTCTCTCCCGAACTGCTTCATCCAGCTGCATTTATCCCTCTCCTCGGCTGATTAGCCCTCCTCCTTGTAACAATTAGGAAGAAGGAAATAACATTACACACAGTAGTCCAGCAACCATGAATGGTATGTCCATGTTAGCAATCACATTTTCTCAAAAGATACAGAATCAAACCAATTGCACATAGTGCATAGTGAATATGAGATTTACTTATAGCACACGTGGAGTGCTTTTACTTTTAAATTGCACTCATGCACTCTGTGTGCAGAAATCTTGTGACAGTTTAAATGGCCTGGCACGTAGCAACAAAACTAATTGTGACTGGTTGTTTACATGTCTCAGACGCTTCATATGCAAGCAGGCGATTTTTAGTGCCCTCAAAAAACAAATTGGCCTAACAGGAAAGATTATCGCCCAAAGCAATAATTAAAAAAAGTCAGAATATCGTCCAATTTATTGTCCTCTGTGATGTATCAGTCGACTATTAGTATTGACCAAATATATATATTAAAAAAAAAAAAAACTCTGGTTTTTCTTCAAAGAGCTGTAAGGATGCAAAATGCAGGACTTTGAATTGAAAGGGTGCTTAATCAATTGAATTTAGGAAAAGGCAGCTAATGGACCTCATTTGCTGCTGATTTCCTCTTCAGTGGGGACGCCCCACAACAGCGACAACCGCAGAGGAAAGATGGAGAGATTACAAGGAGGAATTTTTCATAGAGTGCCTCCTTAAGTAATAAACAGCTCATTCACTAGGGATGAGACACAGAAATGTGCAATTACTTTAAAAACTGCCTTGGCGGTTATCTCAATTTTATTTAGGTGAAACTGATTAATAGTATAACAGTGCTTGGGGCCTCAGGTGTACTAAGGACTTGTCAGAGTGCTTCAATATACGTTGAATTTACAGTTTGTTTTTAATGGTGCTTGCTAAGTCAAGCGTCACTATTACTATTGCTCACACATGGGTGAGGGATTTTTAGAAACCCCTAATACAAAGCAATAGAGTTCGACATATGGAGAGCTTTGCTATTACTTTTTCTAAGCAACTGGACTGACGATTTCTTTCCGTGATAAAACGGGCTAATCAAAAAACCTTTGCCATTTTAAACATCAAATATCTTGTGATTGGCTGTGATTCTGCCACATCACACAGTTTTATCACATTCAGTATGGATAGACAAATTGCTTGTCGCTGGAATCTAATCACAACATTTCTGGTTAGGACACTGTGTTACACCACATCTTGACTTTCGAAGTTTCTTTTTACCTCAACATGTTTGAGGATATTTTGTGCAAATAATCTCTGAGTCCAGACATTGCCTAGCGGGATGCAATTGAGGTGGTTTTTCGAAGAGAAATGTGGCAAGATGAAGACTGCATTGTTGTTGTCTGCCTTGCAGGCAATCAGAACACCGGGGAGCCGATTTATTGTGTTCATATTCTCTGTTTACCCAACAAAAGAGTTTTGTCATTGCTGCTGACACCGTGGGGCATCGCAGATATATCTGGACATTTCACAAATCAAGAAAAGAATAAAGGAACTGACTTTAGGCCATTACTGAGGTTTTCTCTGGAATTGAGCAGAGAAGACAGTACAATTACGAGTGCAGGAAGTGGCTTGAGTCTTTTATTTTCCAGCCCTCTTCCAATCCCATTCATATGCCTAGGAAAGTATAAATCATTCATTTTCCCATGTCTGTAACTCTCAGTCTCGCTTGTTCTCTTGGGGGTGAGGTAGTTTGGTGTCAATGCAGATTGGTGAGATCAGAGGAAATAATGTGAGTAATTTATTCTTGCAGGTCTTCCATGGCTGCTTTGCATCACAATCAGTGCACAATTGCCATAAGAGAGAAGTGGGCATGGATAGTGCCTGTTTAATCTTTTATAGCTACCTGATGTACGGAGAAGTGCTGGGTGCACTTTCAACATCAAAGGAAGTGACATCAACTCCAGGAAAATGGCATTCAAACAGAAGGGTTCTGATGCCTTTATAAACAGGATCAATCGTCCACTGTCACCTTTGCTCAGATTTGGTCCCAGCAGGTATGAGTATATAGTATACAGAGTGAGTAAATGAGAAAAAGAAGCAGACAGTTAGAGAGGAGGAGATGTGTTTGATAATACTTCTATGTAAATGATAACCTGTGTTTGTTTGAGCAGCATGTCCAGCCTGACACAGCAACACTGACTTAACCAGTGGTGTCAGTTTGGGGCAGGGATATCTGTTTATCAGCCAATGGAAAACAAATTTTCCAGTGGAGGGGATTTGTATTTTATTTTATGGAATCTGTTTGAAAACTAGTGGCACAAGAATTCTAGGCAATCATAGATTTTCGCTTAAAAACTGTGAAACCAGAGCCATGTTTAGGGACCAAAATGTCATAGAGACTTGTGGGTAGGCTTTTTTGACTAGCAGGCAATTAGTAATGCCATAGCATAGCTACCACATAGCAACGCACTGAAAATCACTCAGAAAACCCTAGCAACCACATAACAATGCACGAAAAACACTCAGAACAACTTGGCAACAGCATAGCAATGCAGTAAAAAACACTCAGAAAACCTCATCAATGGCATAGAAATACACACACACACAAAAAAACAAACAAAAACAAAATAGAACACCCTAGCAACCACATAGCAACGTACTAAAAACCATTTAGAAAACCGAAGCAACCACATATGTATGTGCTAAACCATTTAGAACACCCGAGCAACTACATAGCATTGTGCTAATAACCACCCAGAACACCCTAACAACTGCATTAAAAACCACTCCGAACAATTTAGCAGTTGCATAGCAATGCACTAAAAACCACTCAGAACACCCTAGCAACCACATAGCAACACACTAAAAGACAACTAAGAACACCTTAGCAACCATGTAGCAATGCCCTGGCAACCACACACAACTCTGAACACCTAGCAATCGCATGTGGTGCCCTGGCAACCACTCAGAACACCCCAGCAACTGCATACTGTGGCAACACACTAAAAAACAACTAAGAACACCTTAGCAACCATATAGCAATGCCCTGGCAACCACACAGAAATGCCCTGGCAGCCACACTGAACACCCTAGCATGGTGGAGGGGACTTTTGCATGGTCAGAACTGCACTCATGTTTTCTTGAGAAAATTTAAAAATCTAATTGTTTTTGTCAGCTAAAATAGCAACCGATCTCAGGATCACGAGATATCAGGTATTCTCAACTGAGTGTCTTCTCCACCTTAGCTCAGTTCTAATAGAATCACACTGAGCCAAAGACCTGCTAACCTGTTTTGTCCCCGTACCCTACAGCAGAAACCGTTCACTTGTGACCAGTCCCACTTGCCTCATTTATAAAAGATGGACAGCTCCTGTAGATTCCATTATCATATTTTGTCTGTGAACTAAGCATAAAATTAAAGATCTGTAAATTGACAGAGTTTTACAAGTTTAAACGGAACGCAGTTCTGAGTTACACCCGTGTATCATGTAACACTGTCACTCACATGGCAGACACTGTTTTACGTTGCTGTGCTACATACAGCAATGTGATAATGTGTGCAATGCATGTCTTCAAGTGGGAATGGAGGACTACCAAATGTATTTTTAGAGCTAATTAACAACTGTGCGAGACAACTTCCTTTTAACAGAATTCTGTATGATAATCAGCCCGGATGAGGGGAAGCAAAGCTTTGTGTTTAAACAAAGTTGGAAGCTGAAAGAATTTTTAATATTTTCACACTTGGCTACGAGTATTTGCACACTGTAAAAAAAAAAAAAGAAAAAAAAAAGAAAAAGAAAAAAGAAAGATGTAAAATCAACAGTAACTTTCTGGCAACAAATAGCCAGCAAGCTGCTGTATTCCATACCACAATCAAATTACTGTAAAATTATCTACAGTAGTTTACAGCATACTATATAATGATTTACAGTATGTGCTGTACTGTAAAATTAATTACGAGAGCTGTTTATATGATGTATATTAAAATACAGTATATTAGCTGTACAGTCAAATTAATTACGGTAATTGTTTGTAGTTTGTATATTAAATTGCAGTGTCCATACGGTTGAACTAACCACAGTTAGCACAGTTTTAGTCTACAGAGTTAGAGTAACTAATTTCTATCTATTACAAGTTAAAAAAAGAATGAAACAATTGAGGCCTTTTTTCAAACAGAACACTTATTACACAATGACAACTCAAATATCACATATATGTTATTCATAAAGGCAAATTATGACTACATACATATAAAAGTCCATTCAAAAGCAATATTAAGTTAATCAGATGTCCAAATGACTGAAGAACACTCCAATTCTTTGCCTGTCCAGACCTAGAGAACAAAACACAAAAATCAATTGCAAATAGCAAAACGTTTACACATGTTATATTTGTACACAGTATAACTAGCCTAAATTTTAGATGGATGGGTCAAATAAAGTGGCCGGTATAACTCCGCAGTGCATCAAAATAAAAAGTTGCGCACATATGACCCATGTAAATACAACATTTGTTCACAGACAAGGTAATTTGGTTACTTAGCACTTCCATATGTGTAAGTGCTTACTTCAATATTAAACAGAATGGTCATTGCAGCTAATGCTAGTATCTGTTTGAGATGTGAACTTTTCAAAGCTACTTGTTGAAAATTGCACGCAGATCTTCATTGTCAAATGATTAATGTTTGAAAAAATTATTAGAAACTCCTAAAAGATGTTTTGTGCAATTTTGCCACTCACCTGGTTCAGTCGAAAAGAGGTTGCTTTGCTTCTGCTCCTCTCAAGGCTGAAGTGACGAGGAGTCGAGTGCAGGCTCAACGTTCAGGTTGCAAGGTGCATCCCCATCCAGTTCTACTTGTTATGAGATTGTATGAGTAAATCCAATGCAGAGAAGCTATCTCCAGGGTTTAGACTTTTTGATAATATGTACGTAGGTCACTGAATAATACCACAAATCTCCTCTCTAAATGTGTATGTACAGGTTTGAGACTGGGCCAGTTCTCATGCAATTTAACAGTAAATTACTGTAATTATTTTCTCGCTCTTTTTTTCCTAAAGAATACAGCTCAGTTTGACAGTAACATACTGTAAACAGTTTCTAGAGTGAGGAACGGTGGAGAATACAGCAATAATACTGTAAAAACAACACAATTGACAGCATCATAATGTAAAGAATATTTACAGTAAGCTGCAGTTGGAAATACAGCAATAATACTGTCAAAACAACAAATATTATTTACAGTGCACACATGTGCTTGATTTAAAGTGCTTTTAGACTTTAAACCATGTTGGTATTTGGCTTGGAAGGCAAGTGTTGGGCATTGTCCATCAGCTCAATCATAGCTGTTTGGTTTAAACTTGAAATGCATCTAATTACATCCCCAGACTCCAAAATTCTAGGTGTATTAATATCTGCAAGTGTCTGCATGCAATGGAAATTCTATCAACATTTACTCACCCTTTTGTCACATCCAGACTGATCTCACTGGCTATGCTTACATGTACTCATTTTCATCAATCCGAATAAATTCAGTTCGATTGCAGATTCTGAATGTACTGTTTATACGTCCCCTAAAATTTTCAATCCGATACAAATATTCGTTTACATGTGCATTACATGTATTCCGAACCAAACTTCTGCGCATGCAAAGAGTGTCAGTCGTTGCATTCTGAAGAAGCAGAGAAAGGCTGAAAAAGTGAGAATGGCACTAAAGTCTATAACTGGCATTTTTGCTTTGTTGAGATATCTAAAAAATATGGCAGAAAAGCTTTCTTGTTATGTTACTCACTCTACTCGGCAAACGAAGAATTAGAAGCAGCGTCTAATACCCTGTCTGACTTTATGTATTTGCCTCATGCCCATTCCTCCTCCAATCTAACCGCAGGCATCACTGGATGCAAGCACAAAGTAAACACATGTGGGTGAGAGTTGTCTTTAAAGGAGTTTACAGATGTGGAGTGGAAACAAAATAATAGGGACTTTAAGCAACAGCTGTGGATGGGACGCTACCCAAAAATCACTAAGCATTAATGACGACAGAATGGAGCATTTAATCATTCAAGAAAAATTTAAAACAGCAAGAGAAGAGATGCTTGCAGAGTTAAATGACTGTCAGAGGAAAAGTTATTTTACTCTTGTAAGAAATAAATATCCTATGTCTAAAACCTAGATATTATTATTAATAGGCTACCGATATTGTTGAGGTTTTTATTCAAAGTCTATAAACACGTGTGTAATGTACTGTTAACTTTGCATCATCTCTTGTAAAACATATTCTAACATTTACTTTCCTAATCTGTCACGTATGGTCGACTGTCACTATTGCAAAGAAGAAATGCTTTAGAAATTATGGTTTCGATGTCAGGAAGTGATTGAAGTTGCGTACACGCAATGGAACACAGAACGCCGTAACCGCACCTAATGCTTAAAGTTCCTATTAAGAATGACACAATGTTCTTTTTTGCTTTGTGTGATGTCATGAAAGAAAATATGTGCCCTGCAGAATATTCAGTGCGAGCCCGCATACCCTTAATAATGCGTTTTGTCATTGCTTTGTATAAATTAGGTTCCCGCAAAGAGTATCATGTTTAAATATACATACGCACCACACGAGCACAAAGTAGTTTAGAATGCGATTGAGAAAGTAGTGGGATTCAAATGTTTACATGGCTAATATTTTTCTTTTAATCAGATTATTTTAGGTCTACACCACCATCTTCAATCGGATGGAAATTTCATTCGGATCCAGCACAATCGGATCATTTTTTTATTTACATGAAAGCTTTTCAGTCCAATTGAGCTATCAGTCAGATTCTAAACTGATTATTTGGTTGCATGTAAACGTAACCACTGTAAATTTGGCAAATTCAGGTCAAAGTTTTTCAGCTGAAATCACTCTGTGCTTACCGAAAATCAAATCACTGTGCCCCAGTGGCCAAAGCTGGAAGTTTTGTTATACAGTATGTATGGGCATGTGTAAGCTCCAGTTTTTTGCTGTTATTTGCTGAAAGTGAACATGCCCCACACAGTAACTCTCTTCATTCACACGTGTGCATATTCAGTGATGTCAAATATTATTGGTTCTCACATGACTAATAACAATGTTTTAAACTGAACATGTAAAAGTTATTTTAACTCAAGAAAGAAAAAAACATACATGCTTGGAATGAAATGAGGGTAAGTAAATGATGACAGAATTGTCTTTTAAAACTCTCCCTTTTTGTTGCCTGGGTAGATGTTTTTGGAGAAACATTATGCAGTATGGTAACATTACATAAATAAAACAATATCATCCCTGTCTTTTTTTTTTATTATTTTTTTTTACCTGATGTATATCCTGACAGTCTTTTCAAAGTTTCCCTCCATGGCTACAGGGGTATTTGTGAGCTGGTTAAATGCCCATAAGTTGACACTCTCAGCAATCCATCACAATTATGTCACTTCCTGTCACATTTTAGCCCCTCCCACCTCATAGCAACCCCTCTCAACTGTCTGCCTGGAAAAAGCTGACTCTCGTCTGGCCATCTCACAGTCTTATTAAATTGCCTTTGTTCTTCAGTTGTAGAAGTAGAAGAAAGGATTTTAAAATAATGTTTCCTTGTAGGCAATAAATAATTTTGGCCTTGAGGCTTTCATTGTCTGGGAAGGAGAAAGTAAAACATAATTCATAATTGAATTATTTTTTTTAAAGTGCATTAGGTAAGACTCAGTCTCAGTGTACACTTAGAGTAGCCTGAAAAGACATAAATTTATTATATTTATATATTAGTGATGGTGCATTTTTATCACCTCTGAAAACACTTTTTTTTTCTTTTTTTTTTTTTTGCATTACAGTGATAACATTTTTTTGTGGTTTCAATTTTTTTTTTCTCAGTCATTTTCTCAGACAGCTCTTTAATCCTTTGAATATAATGCAACTGGGTGTTTTCTCAACTTTGGACACTTAAAACACACTTGCCATATATAGAAGTCCTAGAATAATGTGTTATATTTTAATTTTCAGAGATGGCCCATTTTCTGACCAGTCGCTTAAATTGTTTCCTGCACTTTATTGATAGAGTTCCTAACTATAAATGCCAAAAAGCAACAGCAAGTGAATCCAATCTTCAATTCACTGTGCCAGCTGTATAATAGGATTTTGAAAGTGCCATTTGATATGCTTTGTGTATTTATTCTTGAAGCGTATTTACAGCTGTGCCTGACCTTGCGCATCTCTAAGTTTAACCTGAAGATATTAAAGAGGAATTTTAAAGAGTAATGTTCCTCTTAAGCCTAATGCATAATAATATTAAAGCAGCTATTGTAAAAACAACTTTTAATTTCTGGGATAATATGGAGAAATGTAAAAACTATAGAACCTGCAACTAAAAATAGTTTCATTAGTACTTTGCTCACAACTGTGGCAATAACTGTATCATAGTCATTACAATATGAAATGTGATTCATTGAATATTATCAGGGTGATGGTTTTCGAAATCAGGGCTATTTGTGTTAGAGCATTTTTCACCTTGCAAAACTCCTTTTAGTGTTTCCAAAAAAAAAAAAAAAAAAAAAAAAAAAAAAAAAAATTAAAGCTTATTTGACTTTTAGCTTGACCGAGGCTTTCCAATTAAGGAGAAGAAAATAATTTTTAACAACCCAATTAGCTGAAGGGGTCATTTGACAGTAAGCTGAACATTGCCTCCTGTCTTAAATGCTAAAACTAATTAAGACTTATTCCCAAGATTTCCCCTTAAATATGTCACAGCCAACCATTGTTATTGTCACAAAATAATCTCTATTTATAGGCCTTAAGGCGATTGTGGCTGCTCATTACATTTGGATTTCAGCTAGAGGTTCACAAAGGCCAGTATAAAATCAGATAAAAGTCATTTTATTTAGCAGTTCAGCTAAAGAATAATTTTACATTTCAAATTAAAACATAGTCCCCATTGTAATACATAGTGATTAAATATTTATGTCATTAATTTACAGTATGTATGTGAGAATATCCTGTTATATTATATTATATTAGATTGTATTATACAGTATATAAATATTATAATACAATATACAGCATTTATGTAATTCAGTGAGTCATTATTTTACTATTTATCTGTCAGACAAATTAAATAAACAAACATTAAAAACATAACATACATTTTTTGTAGTTGTTTCCATAAGAGTTTTGTTTTCGACACTGATTTTTTTCTTTTTTTTCTTTTTTTTTTTTTGCGAGATACATACAAATGCTTTTTTAACCTTCTTTCTACAAAAAGGCAATTACATTTTCCATGATAAAACTGAATAGCTCTTTTATGATTGTTAATAAAATAATTATTCATTGTAATGATGCATTCGCTGCAAAAGGTATACATTTAAAAGTAGTCAGCCTTTTGCTATTTGCTACCTCATTTTTATGTATTTGCTAGTTTGTTTACTTGTTTGCACTTCAGTACGTCTTTATGTTTCCAATCCCCTACCCATCAGGATACCTGCCAAGAGAGATGAATGTATATATCTAATCCTTGAGGGAATGAAAAACACTCTGTATTTCTTTCTCTGTATTGCTGTATTGTATTGCTCACACTGAAATGGCTGTGCTTATCTGCAGCTTTCAGTCATGCCTGCTTTGTGTACTATGACCGCTCTCTTAAAAAAGTAAAAAAGTGAGGGACAGTATAGCATTGTATGTCTATCTGTGTCCAGTTCAGTCTTTGGCCTTGCGTCAAGATGTCTGACCCTATGAACTAAATGGCCTCATGAATCTAACTAAGAAGGAGTCATGGTCAGTCTTAATAGCCGCTTTTCCACTATCGGGCCAGTGCGAGCCAGGGCCATAAACTGGTCAGCCGGGGTCAGTATCCTCGTACCGCAAGCCGCGAGACCAAAATTGGGCCAAAAGCCCCGCATCTTTGCCCTAAAACCCGCCTTTAATACGTTGCCCTGGTGCAAACGTCACACATCCCGCACATTTCACAAGCCGAACCAAACACGCATGTTATCTAGTTATCTATCTAAGATAATTTAACGTTGACAACTCACCGACTTTAACTACCATGGTGGTCTCTCCACTAACAGCAGGATGATGTCACAGCACACCGTCCATTATCTCGAACCATGGAACGTTCTTCCTTTGGGCACCGTTTTGTTCATTGTGCATCTTAACGGATTTGTAATGTGTCCATAATTTTTTTCACTGAGATGCAGGTGCATGACGTCACACAAATATGTTGCCACCCAGAAAAGTACAAAGTTAGTGATAAACATTCACTTTTATTAAATGATATTGATCAATGAGTCAAAGTTCCTACATTACAAGATATTAAAGCTTGTTTAACAAATGTTACTGGAGAATTCAATTAAGAATATCCCACATCCGACTTCAATGAAAAGCAGCATGAGTGTCTCGCTAAACTCCGCCTTTGACTTTGACTGTGCCTCAATCCCCAGTTGGCCTTCTTTGGCGCAAGAGTAATCGGCCCCAAATAAGCCCCGAGGAGGCACGATTAAGCCCCGGAAGTGACAGTGGGAATACAACTGGCCTTGGCACGCACCGGCAGTGGAAACTCTGCTACTGTCATACGCAAAGACCTTCACAGTCTTAGCTGTCCCTCATGCTTTTATTCAATCTCAGCATATATTACCTTGTAATTCTCGCATTTTGGTTCCAATATTCCCAGTTTGGCTGATTGATTTATGTATTACAGGCTTGCAGGCCTGAATCTTAACGTGGGTGTATTTTTTTGTTAATGCAACTAAATGTCCCGATAATGGGACTTTGGGAAACTTGGAGTGTCAGTGTTTATGGTGGCCTGAGGCCACCGCGGCTCAGACTTCTGGGGTTAAATCAGGCCAATGCGCTTAATGTTTGCTCAAATGACAGAGCAGGGCTGAAAGGCCAGTCGAGATCTGAGAGATAACGTTTATTCTGATAAATGAGCCTTGCCCGCCTTTTGCTTTCAGACGTATTATGCTGCATTAATTTTCCATTGAAGTCATTGGCTTGATGGAGCACAACAGAAAAGAACAGATTGCAGGGGTCCTGAGACCCATTTTTTAAAGTTGGACTATTTTCTACTTGACACATCATCTTAAAAACGCAACGCTCATTACGGAATGCTCAGAAAAATGTGTGCGACGCAACACAATGGCAAAGACTTCCATCTGAATGTGTACGGCTATAGCGGCAGTGCTTTAAGTGGGATGAATTTAAAGGCACAACTTTCACAGAAAGTTCTGTCACGCAGACTGATAAAAGCTTGTGCAAAGCATATTGTCAGCATGCTAATTAAAACACAGCCACTCATATATATATATATATATATATATTTATACACACACACATATTAAAAATATGAGACGTCCCAGCTAATATAGGACAATTGGCAACCCTAAAAACAAGACTGATAACCGTATTCTGCTGCTGTGTGAACAGCCTTTTTGACTGACTTTCTCTTCTCCTTCTTCTCTACAGGACCAGTGGCTGTTATCAGCGGCGAGGAAGATTCAGCCAGTCCCCTTCACCATGTCAACCACGGCATTATAACCCCATGCACCCTGGATGCCGGGCCAGACGCCGTTGTGATTGGCATGACCCGCATCCCAGTGATCGAGAATCCACAGTACTTCCGGCATGGGCACAACTGCAACAAACCCACCACATGTGAGTACCAAACGGGCACTGCCCTCTTCCCTAATGTGGTGGAAGACATTCCCAAGCTCTTCTTTGCCCCCTTGAGTCTTTTCCCAGGCAGAACTGATTCAATTAAAGTCTGAAAACTGCTGCTGTTTTAAAAGCCCATGAAAGCTTACTTATTACAGTGAGTGGCAGTGGCATTGACTGTGATTTGTGGCATTTCTGTCCTTGCCTAAATTTTTACTGTGTGCTCAGGTAGTGCGTTAATCTACTGCCCTTCACTCTAAGGCTTATCACATTTTTGTGCACCTACTGTCATATTTTCAGAGTAAATAAGGCTTAGGTTTAAATTTAGGTCATCTGAAATGTTCCTCATGTGCTTTACAGATTAAGTGTTAGACAAAAGCATATGTGTGATTCAAAGAGAGAGATGGTGAAGTGGGAAACAGGAGAGTGAAATAAAATTGATATTTTTACATTTAAGAAGAATTTCAGTGGGGTCTTCAAGGGGGGGTCTCAACCACGTACAGTAAGTGAATGTTTTGTTGGGTTACAGTCTTAACTATAAGGACAGAAATATACTTCAAGAAAGTACACAAGCTCAGATGCAGACGCTTGGCCAATGCATTGCCAACGTGGAGTCCGGTCGAACACACTTAAAGTGCTTAAAGTGCATTACTGGGGCGTGAACAAACATCAGTACTCAAGGGGGCGATAGAGTTTCCTTCAAATGTTTGTGCCATAAAATATCACGTGTTATTATTCAGGTAAGTTTCTATAAATATGGATATTGACTTTAACTTGTTCAGCAATATTCTTTTCGAACTGTTCTGCCATAATAGTGGTTGACTTGAAAGCAAAACCTCACCATAGAGGTAGACAGTTCACACTAATGTCCACTATAGCAGCATTTGCACTATAGCGGGAATGCTGAAAATGAAAGCTGTGCTTGTGTTGTTTTATGAATTGTTCTTTGACATATTTCGGAACGCAATGAGGCACGAAATCGAGTTTGCATAGCTAGAAACATCTGCGTTTACATACGTAGGGTATGTATTGGCCAACCCTAACCCCTAACCCTATAGCATCAGAACTACAAATCTCCATAACCAAGGTAATAAATTAGCACTCGACTAGTGGCACATACAAGTAAAATTTTACATTGGTAAGTGAATTAAATGTTGTTGCTTGCCAGTTGGTCAGTAACTTCATGGGCCTATTTACACTTAGTGGGCCTTATTCATGAAACACAAGTGTAAATGACCCCATTTACACCAGGTATTAAGATACATCTCAGGTGATCTGATCACATGTGGTCAGGTGAGATCACATGTGGTTGCTGTTTACACCTGGTTGCTTAAATGCGTCTTCTGTGACCACTTGTGTTCGGATTTCACGGGGAGGATCTCTGTTTCATGACGACATACATCAGTCACTATGTCAGTGTGTTGCTGCACGACATTAATGTGCAACGAAGTCAGAAAAGACAAAGCGTGAAAAAAAAAACCGGCACACTATTTCTCCCAGATGCAACTGAAATTTAACCTGAGCACAAAAGCAACATTTCGAGCAGAACAGTTATTTTAGTGGATCACCTGTATTAACCTGTGCTGCAGATGTTTGTGCTTCTCATAAGTGTCCCTACATGTTGATATCACACACACTGAAGAAGATCCATGAAGTTCTCATGCTTTTGTATGTATCTGTTTTTTTTTTATTTTCTGATCGGATTATTTCCTTTTAAACCGCTTGTAACCGGCAAAGTTTAAACTCTTGTTATTGTGCAGTGGATGATTGACAGGTGAGGGGTGGTGCTTCGCTGCTGCCAGGACGCATTCAGGATGGATTAGCGTTCACACATCAAATGCAATGCAGTCACATGCGTTTTTGACCACAATTGTATGTGGTTTTTGTGATCCGATCACAAAATGTTTTAGACCCCGTTTAGACCTGTATTTAGCTCTCTACATGTGATCGAATCATCAAAAACGCATACCAGGTGTAAACGGGGTCAATCATTCATGAATCCATTCTTATGTTAATTGTCCCATAGTGTTCATCCGATTGGCATGGTTAATTCTTAATGTGGCAGTTGTGGATGTGGCGAAAAGTTAATTCTGGACCTTGTCCACAACCTTTCTACCATGAACCCTGATAGATTCCCCTAGACATTTCAATTTTATCTGCTTTAACTGGGGTGAAAAAAATCCATTATTGTGAACTCATATTCATGTGGAAATATGAATATCTTTCACAGTTGGCAAACCTTTTCAGATTTCCACCTGAGGAAAGGATTCCTGTAAGTCCTTTTTTGGGAGCTTTTGCAGACAAGGACAAAGAGGTTTCCATTCTTCCACACGGCCTTGTTCTGGACTAATCTGTGAAATTATCTGTCTTTGGGATTTAGCATTATTCCAAGGTTGGCAGACCGTATTCCCTGAACATATTTATTCTCTCTTTTCTACCCAATCCCTCTATACTTCTCATAATCTGTTCTATGAGTTCCAAATTAAGCATGATATGTATTCTCTTTGTTGTGCTGGAAAAATCGGTGCTACCTTTTGTTTTCGGGCATCATGTGCTTCTGATCTGCCTGTAGTATGGGAAATCCTGAACTAAGCGAGCTTTGTTAAATCGGCTTAATTTTATTGGCCTCTAAATATGGGATTCTGATGAACACCAGTCTCTTTTGAACCCCAAAAAGCATTGGAGCATCATTGCTCATATTATGCTGCATTGTTGACATTTAATCAAATAAATTCCAATTGTCTGTGGGCAGGGTCATACAACAAATGCAGGATATTGCCTTGGAACCACCTGAAGGTGATTAATTCATCGGAGCAAGGGGTAACAACAATGTAGCCTATTGCATTAAGTCATATCAGGTTATCATATTTATTTTGTATTTTTTTTTTTCATAAATTTTTTTTTTCTTCAGTTTGTTCTTTCAATTGTTTCCTTTTCATTAGTTTTCATTTTATGACTGCTAGTTTTCATTTTCAGTGTTTTGTAGTTTTAGTTTAGTTTTAGTTTTTTAGGGTTGTCAAAGTTAATACATTAATTGATATATATACTGTATATATATATATATATATATATATATATATATATATATATATATATATTTTTTTTTTTATTTTTATTTTTTTTTATTTTTCTCCCAATCTGGAATGCCCAATTCCCAATGTGCTTTTAAGTCCTCGTGGTCGTGTAGTGATTCGCCTCAGTCCGGTTGGCGGAGGACGAATCCCAGTTGCCTCTGCGTCTGAGACCATCAACCCGCACATCTTATCACGTGGCTTGTTGAGCGTGTTGCAACGGAGACATAGCGCGTGTGGAGGCTTCACGCCATCCACCGCGGCAACCATGCGCCCCACCGAGAATGAACTTCATTATAGCGACCATGAGGAGTTTACCCCATGTGACTCTACCCTCCCTAGCAACCGGGCCAATTTGGTTGCTTAGGAGACCTGGCTGGAGTCACTCAGCACGCCCTGGGATTCAAACTAGCGAGCTAGCGAACTCCAGGGGTGGTAGCCAGCGTATTTTACCACTGAGCTACCCAGGCCCCCTAATTGATATCTTTTAAATGTAACTTTGTTAAATTTCTCGCAAATAGTTGCATTTTAATGTCAGGTCATTTCAAAAGTTACAAATATTGTAATATGTGTTTAAAACTGGACTAAATATGGTCATTTTTATTTTAGTGTTGTTAGCTTTGGATACACAAAAATGTGTCTTTTCAGTTTCAGTTTTCCAATTATGTTAGTATTTTTTTGTTTCACTTAACTAAAAGAAAACAGTTGTTAGATCTTATTATTCTCTTTACTTTTTAACCAAGAAACAAACTTTTGTTTCTTTTAGATGTACAGATTCTGTATTGATCATAGCCTGACTTTGATCTACTGACTGACCTTTTTTTCCCTGACACCTAATACACTTTTTAAAGTCATTCTCATCATAGAAAGGTTGAAAGATGTTCTAAAATTTGTACAGTGACACACAATACATAGATTGCCATCTCACCACTCTTCTACATCTCAGAGTTTTCCATTTCCGGGCACCCTAATTGTTCACATATGAGTGAACTCAAATTCCAATAGTAAAAAATTTAAAAAAAAAAAATGGAGGTACACAGATGAAAAACGACAGAGCCTTAGGCGAACAAAGCCAATATCCGCTGCTCCATGAAGCTGATACACAATCAAACAGTGCCTGGTGGCTAAGGAGAAGCGCATGGATGGCTTGTAAAGCATCTAGATTTGTCATTTTGTACTTGGAGAACAGAGAACGTGGAAGGAGTGAGGTATCAGAAGCCCTGGATAAGGACTTTGGAGCCAACATTGTTAGGTTGGAAGACAATAAAAAAAGGTTTAATTCGATTAGATTCGGTCTCTGTTGTGTTATGGTGGAATAGTGGTTAAGGACTTGGCAACCAGAAGATACCAAGACCCTTTAATAAACAAAAGGTTCCAAGTTGAACATTTGAATTGCAAAAATAAATAAATAAATAAATAAATAAATAATGCAGTGTGAGTTTGGGGGTGGTACTATCTGTTTGTACAACCAATATAAGATGGGGCAGTTTTTTGAAATATTTTGGCAATTCCATTCATTCCATTGAAATTACACATTTCAGCTTTAAACTTCTCCTGATAGATCCACTCCACAAATCCAGGGCACCATATAGGCTAACAGTTAGTGGGAGAAATCATATTAAGTGTGAAAAACATGCATATGTTCATAAAAACACTAAATATTCCAGAGTTTTGCATTATGAACTGCATGGATTTTTAACGACTGATTGGCAGGCTCATATGTGTTTGTGTTTACAGCATGGCTTTTGAGAACAAACGCTAGCTTGCTAATAGATTAATGGCACAGGCCTCTTTTTATTTAAATCTTTTCTTTTTCTTTTCTTTTTTTTTCATTTTCACCCACAAGGGTATAAGGCAGAACTGCGAGTTTAACATAAAAAAGTGACTTCACGCTAATGTGAGTATGAGTCATTAATGAATGTTTATGTCAGGAGTCAAGCTACACTATAAAATTTAAAAGCATACTTTATGTGTGGCCTTTGTCTTGAATTTCTTTAATGTGGTGGTAAAAATAAGGACAAATATGTCAGTTGTCTACACTGTAATAGAGCACAACAGTCTCATTCCGGAAGTAAAAATCCCATTCATTTATCCCATAGACAAATTGATTTTCAAAGATAACCTTTAGAGGCAGACCTACCGTGAGCTACAAGGTTGTTCATCGATGGTTTATGCTTCCGTTGAAGCCATCACTCCATGTTATTTCAATTTCATTGTTTAAAAATCGTGTTTGATAACAGAATTTATGGTAAACAACTACATTACCCTTGGTCTAGCAGGGAAAGCTTCACCAATCAGAGAACCATGGCCAACGAAGCCATTGTAGTCTGTGCCCTCATGTAAGGCAGTAAGTACACAGCCTTAATCCTTTGTTGGATTTTCAAATAGTTTTTTGTGATGTTGTGATTTACAACTCTTTTATGAAGGATTTTATGAAAAGTCTATGGAAGAATTGAATGGAAAATATACTTCCGGAAACCAAGATGGATGAATATGTGGGCAAGCACTGTTGCGCTCTGTTAGTCCCTTGGTAAAATCACATGTTGTCTTTGAATTCGCACTGTATCACATGTGGTTTGCATCTAGCATCCCTTGCTTACAAGAATTAGTGGTTAAAACCAACAAAATGATGTAATGCCACATCTAAATGGACACACTATCAAACTTTTATGGGATTTCAAAAATGAAAGTTCTGTGATATTTTTTTTTTTTTTTTTCGTTCAGTGGAACACAAAAGGAGATGTTAGGCAGAATTGTAGCCTCAGTCACAGACTAAATCCTGTCCTGGGATCAACTCTCACTATAATGATGCCACGTGACCAGTTGTCAGGTCATTAGTGTTATAAAAAAAAAAAAAAAAAAAGATAAGATGGCTATATTAGCTACATGTTTGACATGCAGTTTTATTATAGTAGGCTGGCTAAACGTTTGGCCTGTAGCTATGTTGTACAATGTTGGCTAAACTCAGTGAACCCTTCGCTCAATAGTCGTCAATTACCCAAGCCTCTACCCTGTAATCATCTCTCTTCGGACTTGAACCCTGGACCTTGTGGCATTTTAACAGTGAATTCATTCCACCCCAATTTCCTATTGAAGGACCTCACAGAATTTCACAGCACATTTGAGCATATAAATTTAACTCAAGCTGAATAATATACTGTATAGTCTATACATCAGCCACCAGCAGTTCCTGACACTGGAACATATGCCGCAATGATCTATGTTGAAATTTCCAAGATGCCTGCAGACTAGGAGTGGGAATCTTTAGGTATCTCATGGTTTACTGTGATTTTGACTCAGGGAACCACACTCTTATTCCAAAAATGATTCTAAATGGGTCATGAACTCTGTTATTATGCACATAATAAGAAATTAAATTATTGTAATATTCAACATTTGCCCCCAGATCTGATTTTCAAGGGCATTTATACCTTTATAAGGTGTTTTTGTCATCCTTTTAAGTAAAATGCTTGTATTGAATTAATTGATTGAAATAGATAACCAATCTGAGGAATTGTGCTGTTATCTATAAAATTAAATCAGCATCAACTCGTATTTTATGTGACGATATGTATAACTATGCCTGGAGTAAAATATTAGAAAATGATGTTGGTGTTGCAAATAAATGTATTACATAATGCCCTCCAAATTTTTGTCACTTCCGGTGGCATTTTTTTGCCCCAGGCTCCATTCAATTTCTTACCCAGGTTTGCATGTCACTTTTTTAATCTTTAATTTATAAAACTGTATCTGTATTAAATTTATTGATTGTGCATTTTTGTGGATCGATCCACAGTCGTTTAAGAAAGCACCGTGATCCATCAGTGCATGCCGCCCACCCCCCCCCCCCCCAACACACACACACCTCTTAGGTGGACTCATGAAACACCAGCTTTATCAGACTATCTAACTGAATGATATTGTAAGGGAACATTCAAGGGCTTAATAATTTATTTATTTTTTCCATTCACCTTTTCAGTCCTTTTTTATGACAGAGGATTCTTTTATCTTATGTCTTTGAGAAACCAAGACAAAGAGAAAAGATCAGTCTTATCTGTTTTGACAGAGTACCTTTCTTTCCAATTGCACTAAAGAAGACGATCTTCTCTCTTATGTCTTCTGGCAAGATTAGAGAGCAAGAGAGCAATAAAGATTTACAGACCATTTGCTGCTGTCATTTAGGTGCAGGAACTTTCAAAGGGAAGTTCTGCGTGGACTCGTTTTGCGTAAACTCATTTTGCTTGTTATTTTATCTCAATTCATTGCATTTAAAATGACTTCTTTTAAAGTGTTGCCTAAGCATTTTAGCTCTTGTATGTACAGTGAATGCAGGGCCGTCTCATCCTATAGAGTAGACAATCTAGACGGTTGCCAAGAGCCCTAACATGCCATCCCAGTAAACCCACTGTTTATTTTATTAATTTAATATTTTATATTCATATATTAAATATTTAATTTAGCTTAAATAGTTTTGTTCATAAGTTAGATTTATATTTTATTCATATTATATTCGTAATATTTAATGTATATTGAAAAAAGTTATGAATACTGTATTTAGTTCTCTTAGCACATTTTAATTTTTTCACATTTTTGGACCTGATTTTCTCTAACTGCGAAATTTAGTTTGAACAGAATCTGTTATTTGTAAACATCTACTGTATTCCCAGTTATGTACAGTGTAATTATTTTAGTACTTTCTCTTTAAAGGAACAAAACACTTGTCATATTGCAGTGGTATGTGGATGCTTTTATGTTATAATCAATTTACACCTGTGGGGCCCATTTTTATGATCTCGCCTATAAGGCTCTATAAACCCACAGGCCAGTCCTGAGTACATTTTTTGGCAAAAAAATATACTCTAGCTCAGTTGCTCACCATGAGCCAAGTTGTAATTTTACCATGCAATCATTTGTATTTGCATGTAAGAACAGCCACAGTCATCAACAAGCACTAAAACTGCCATGGAATTCATACCCAAGTTGCACTCTATCTTATTTTAGTAAGGTACAGAGTATCGCTCTGACAGCCCAGAAGGAAGCCCTGGAGCCGAAATCATAAGAGTGGGACATTTATCTTCAGCCATTTAGTCAAAACTGTCAAGCAACATCCTATTAAGAGTTGACCTCAAAAACCCTATCGCTAGTCCCAAAACAAATCAGAACCCAATGAATGGCTGATAAGAATGTTACTCAATGCCTCAAAGTCAACATGAAATGGCATTCACAACCCATTTTACTTCCATAATGTGACATATTTATGAGTGAAACAAGATATTCAATATGAAAAACAAGTGGGCTAAGACTTGATTTTATCCATTGGGAATTGATTTGAGTGGCCATTACATACCAGAATGGAGCAAGCGATTGAATGGGAGAAGTATTTTTTTTAATTATTTTATTTTTTTTGGAATAACATAGATTGATAAAATGTGCACAATAAGACCAGAGTTTTGTAATACGGAAGTGAATTAATTTAATTGAAATACATTTTCATGTAATGTATACTTTAAGCCTTGCCCTAACTGTAAGCCTAAACCTACCCCTAAAATCTGATTCGTTGATTAGAATGTTAATCCTGTAAGAATGTTCATCCAGGAACATCCTACTTGGGTGAATGTCCTACTCGAGTAAGTCATGCCAACCTACCTTGAAAAAACCCACTAATGACAACCAAAGACAAAAGACAACTGGCTTCTTCTTCTCATTCCTAGCACATTGACACAATATTTGCCCAGACTTGATGGGGCTCTTTAAATCCTCACAAAAGCCACATTCACTTCAAATGCTTTTTAAATCATAGCAATTTATTAATATTTCCCTCTCTGACAGCCCATTCGCAATAAAAGAAGCAAGCTCATCTAAAAGACTGATGACCTTCTCCATTGAACCATGGGGAGCTTTGCCTCACACAGAAAGCTAGCTGATAGGTGCACACCTTGTGGTCGACCCTCTCCCATTATCTACAGGTGTAACCTCTGCAGGAAATTAATCCTTATTAGGGAGCATTGAAGGGGGTGTCACACTGGACAGTTCTGCTGGCCTAATGACAGATACATATCTACCCGAGGTCCTATTATTCCTTCATCCCTGGCTCTGCCTCCCGGCGATCCTGTACTGGGGTTATAATGAAACTGTATTTTTATCATCTGCCAGTTTGAGTTAGATGATAGCTTTAGATTTCTTGCAGGACATTAACGGAGAGGCTGTTTGGTAATGGGAGAGCACAGTGCAGGAGGGAATAATGGAATGTGAACACTGAAGGAACAGATTTTGTGTGCTGTAAGCTCTTTTAATTGAGAGTCAAGGATACTCATTTTACATGATGCTTGGAGAGGACACAAAGTTATCTTTTTATCTGCTTAAGAGTCAAAAGCAGGCCCAGATGGAATATGCAGACATTTTCTGATTTTGTGGGGAAAAATGTTGTGAATCTTGGGAATGGATTTACACATGATAAAATGTGTTAAACGGAACTGAGAGTTCTAAACTTATATTGGTAGATTAATGTATTTTCAAATTAGCCAAAATATCACGTAAACAAGCATGCAAGGGGCAGGGCATGTGTAATAAGAATACTAAGAATAAATTGCACATAAATATAGCTTCATTTATTTTGCATGCTGTGTCGGCAAATTCTATAATAAGAATTTTGGTTAAGAAAATAGACTCTTTTATTGCACTGAAAAGAATGACAGTTACTTAAAGATTCTCTCATCATTTACTTACCCTCATGCCATCCCAGATGTGCATGACTTTCTTTCTTCTGCAGAACACAAACAAAGATTTTTAGAAGAATATCTCAGCTCTGTTGGTCCATACAATGCAAGTGAATGGTGATCAGACCTTTGTAGCTCCAAAAATCACATAAAGGAAGCATTGACGTAATCCATACGACTTCTGTGGTTAAATCAAAGTCTTCAGAAGCGATATAATAGGTGTGGGTGAGGAACAGATTAAAATGTAAGATCTTTTTTTTTACTCTAAATCTCCACTTTCACTTTCAACTGAAGTCACATGTGGTGCCTGTTTAGTTTTACTTTCACATCTGAAAGTGGAGATTTAGAGTAAAAACAAATACTTAAATATTGTTCTGTTTCTCACCCTCACCTTTTATATCACCTCTGAAGGTATGGATTTAAACACTGAAGTCATATGGATTACTTTTATGTTTACATGATTTTTGGAGCTACAAAGGCCTGATTACCATTCACTTGCATTGTATGAGAGAATTAAAATTTTTGAGTGAACTATCTTTTTAATCTAAATATGTATTTTGCAGCGGCAGCATAATACCACCACAGATAGCACCTGATTAAACTGCATTGCAGTTGGTTTGTGGAAAAAAAAAAGCTGTTTGGCACTGAAATACTGCAAGCACAAGTGGCACTTTTGTTTAGTGAATTTTTCTCTTAGTTTTGTAATAAATGAGTGGCAGGCTTTTTGATCTGTCATTTTAAGATCGGTTTATCACTTAATCTTCAATAACCAATTTGAACCGCATCGCTTGCAGTGTTCAAAGTCAGGTTATCTGTGATAACCGCAAGACACCTATTTGTTCCCCACAGAGCACACAATGCGTTTATTGAATTTTTGCTGTAGAGCAAAGTGCCGTTTGCTTTGCTGTCCACGCCACCTGTCAGAAATCCCTCTGTCATGAGGACTCGCAGAATGTTTTGAAGGCAGCTATGTTTTTAATCATATAATGATCAGACAAACTATGAAAGGTGAGATTTTTATAACCAAGCTTTTATAAGTATCATCCTTTGGAAGAGGTCACCATGACCCTCTTCTGCCTCTTTGCACTGCCTCTGAGGCCCTGTTTACATCTGGTATTAAGATCTATCTCGGGTGACCTGATCACAAGTGGACAGTTGAGACACAACAACATTTACACCTGGTAGTAACATGCGTCTCAAATGTGTCTCCTGTGACCACTTGTGTTCAGCTTTCTAATGGATAGTCTCTGATTTCATGACCACATCCATCACTCACTACGTCAGTGTATTGTTTCATGTTGATAAAGCGTAATAAAATATGTTGCGCACAACTATGCCTGAAATTTAATCATAAGCACAAACGTGATGTTTCAAGCTGAATTCAGTTATTTTAGTGGAGTACCTATGTCAACTTCAGCTTCAGATGTGTGCACTTGTAGTAATCAGAAAAGGGTTACTTTAAAATCTCTTTTTTTAACTCTGTCTACCTCCATTTCCCTCCTCCCTTTCTCTTACACTCGATTTTCTGAGGCAGGAAGACAGAACAACATCCATCCGGAGCCAAATGCCAAATCATCACAGGAAAGGATACAATGATTAGGGTCATCACGGCCATCTATGGCAGAGTCAGGTTCTCTGTTTAAAAGCCCCTCACTTCAGGGTAATTGATAGGACACTACCTTCTTGTGCCCTCCCATATCCCACCAGCGAGCGATAGCTGCTCTCTGCTCTCAGATCATGAGCTCGGAATGAATTTGCCTCAGATGCAATCAATATCAAAAGATTGACTTGAATCCCAGTTCTCTCTGCCATCTCCAGATGTCATGCCCCCTTCTTCTCATCCATCTATGTCTTAATCTTCCATTCGGGCCCACCGGGTAGCTCACCATGCCTGGAAAGTGAGGTAGTTGCCGTATTATGAAACGTTTAAGCGGACTGGTTAAGTTTGATGATTTCAAACGTGTAAAGCTGTATCTGTAATGAAGTTCTCAGTTGTGGATCCAGTCGGCCACAGTTGTGTATGTCAAACATGATAAATGCTGAATTAAGTTTACTTAGTTAATATCTAACATCAGTGTTTCTTAACTGATTTTGCTTCAGGAGCCATATTTTAAATTGGACATCACATAGTAACCACAGTATCAAAATTACTGAGTGTACTAAAATATCTCAACAATTAAACGTGTTAATACATTCATTCGTATTATCCTGAACTGCATTACCCCAACAGTATTCAAAATTATGCTTAAATTAGTTCCAGTCTAACACATGTATAGGGATGGGAATTGTAAGAAATTCAACATTAACGATTCTGGTTCCTTAATGGTTTCATTAACAATTATTATTATTATTTTGTTTTATTTATTTATTTTTTGTACTTTTGAGGAAGAAATATTTGGAAATAAGAGATGCAATTCACTGGATTTACTGCCCTTCAACAGCCTGTTACTAAATGATGAGATCATGTTATACTTTAACAGAACAGCCTTTTAAAAAAGGTGTGTGTACACAGACTATTTAATGAATATACAGTATATTATTCATTCATTAACTTTTATAAAATACCACTAATTACAACAGAACTCATAATGTATACGCTATGTTTAACTACAAATGGGCTGATAAAAGTCACTTGTTTAGTAGGTATTTCTGGGTGTTTTGTGGTGTAGATTAAAAAAAAAGAAAAGAAAAAAAAAAAAAACTCAAAAGAGTCATTTGCCCAGAAATCGGACTACAAATCAAATCAAATCAAATCAAATCACTTTATTGTCACACAGCCATATACACAAGTGCAATGGTGTGTGAAATTCTTGGGTACAGTTCCAATCAACATAGCAGTCGTGACAGTGATGAGACATATACCAATTTACAATAACATCAAATTAACACAACACAATTTAAACATCTATTATACACATAATTACACTCAACAATATACAAATAATAACATACACTGTACAGTATACAATACGCTGTTTTTTTTTTTTTTTACTATATAGATACACATTATTCAATAAAAATTAAAATTTAAAATATATAAAAAAAAATAAATTAAAAAAAAGTATATATATATATATATATATATATATATATATATATATATATATAGAATGTACAGTATTGTACTGTATTGACATTCAGGCTGTCGGTTGATAGTCAGTCGTTAAGAGAGACATAATATAATAATAATAATATAATTTATGACAGTCCGGTGTGAGATATAAGAGTAAGGGTAATAAAGTGCAGTGCTGATGTATATTGATCATGAGAGATCAAGAGTTCAGAAATCTGATTGCTTGGGGGAAGAAGCTGTCATGGAGTCGGCTGGTGCGGGTCTTGATGCTGCGATACCGCCTACCTGATGGTAGCAGTGAGAACAGCCCATGGCTCGGGTGGCTGGAGTCTCTGATGATCCTCCGAGCTTTTTTCACACACCGCCTTGTGTATATTTCCTGGAGGGAGGGAAGCTCACCTCCGATGATGTGTTTGGCAGTTCGCACCACCCTTTGCAGTGCTTTGCGGTTGTGGGCGGTGCTATTGCCGTACCAGGCGGAGATACAGCCAGTCAGGATGCTCTCCACAGTGCAGGTGTAGAACCGTGTGAGGATGTGGCGGTTCATTCCAAACTTCCTCAGCCGTCTCAGGAAGAAGAGGCGCTGATGAGCCTTCTTCACAACGACTTCAGTGTGGACGGACCATGTGAGTTCCTCAGTGATGTGGACACCCAGGAACTTGAAGCTGCTGACTCTCTCCACTGTTGCTCCATTGATGGTGATGGGACTGTGTTCTCTGTCTTTTCTTCTGAAGTCCACCACAAGCTCCTTTGTCTTACTGACGTTGAGGGAGAGGTTGTGCTCCTGACACCAGTGTGTCAGAGTGTGCACCTCCTCTATGTAGGCTGTTTCATCATTGTCAGTGATCAGACCTACCACCGTCGTGTCATCAGCAAACTTAATGATGGCATTGGAGCTATGTGTTGCCACACAGTCATGTGTGTACAAGGAATACAGTAGTGGGGCTCCAGTGTTGAGGGTCAGTGATGAGGAGATGTTGCTGCCTATTCTAACCACCTGGCGTCTGCTTGACAGGAAGTCCAGGATCCAGCTGCACAGCGAGCTGTTTAAGCCCAGAGCCCAGAGTTTCTCATCTAGCTTGGAGGGCACTATGGTGTTGAATGCTGAGCTGTAGTCTACAAACAGCATTCTCACATAAGTGTTCTTTTTTTCCAGGTGGGAGAGAGCAGTGTGTATTGTAGATGCAATGGCATCATCAGTGGAGCGGTTGTTGTGGTAAGCAAACTGCAGCGGGTCAAGATTGAGTGGCAATACAGAGCAGATGTAATCTCTGATTAGTCTCTCAAAACATTTGCTGATGATGGGGGTCAGAGCAACAGGACGCCAGTCATTTAAACAAGTTATTTTTGATTGTTTTGGAACAGGCACAATGGTGGATGTTTTAAAGCATGTGGGGACTACAGACAAAGAGAGGGAAAGGTTGAAAATGTCCGTAAAAACACCAGCCAGCTGGTTCGCGCACGCTCTGATGACACGGCCCGGAATGCCGTCTGGGCCTGCGGCTTTGCGGATATTCACCCGTCGGAAGGATCGGGTTACATCCGCTACAGAGACGGAGAGTGAACTGACCTCTGTAGCTTCAGCCGCGAGAGCTCTCTCCGCGAGGGCGGTGTTATTTCCCTCGAAACGAGCATAAAAAGTATTTAGCTCATCCGGTAGAGAGGCAGCGGTGTTCATGGCGGATTTTTTATTCCCTTTAAAGTCCGTGATGATGTTAATTCCCTGCCACATGCTTCTAGAGTTGGTGGTGTTAAACTGTCCTTCAATCTTGTCCCTGTACTGGCGTTTTGCTGTTTTGATAGTTTTTCGGAGGGCATAACTGGCTTATTTATGCTCCTCCGCGTTCCCCGAATTAAAAGCGGAGGTCCGCACATTAAGTGCCGCGCGAACATCACTATTGATCCACGGCTTCTGATTCGGATACATTCGTACAGTTCTGGTCGGAATCACTTCCTCTACGCACGTTCTGATGAAACACATTACGCTATCAGCGTAAAGCTCGATGTCGTCATCAGAGGTGGACCGGAACATCTCCCAGTCCGTGTGATCAAAACAGTCTTGTAGCATAGAGTCTGATTGGTCCGACCAGCACTGGATCGTTCTGAGGGTGGGTGCTTCCTGTTTCAGTTTCTGCCTGTAAGCGGGCAGAAGCAGAATGGAAGAGTGGTCCGATTTGCCAAATGGTGGGCGGGGGAGGGATTTGTAGCCATCCCGGAACAGAGAGTAGCAATGATCCAAAACCCGGTCCCCTCGTGTGTTGAAACTAATGTGCTGGTGATATTTTGGTGCGACTGATTTTAAACTGGCTTTATTAATGTCCCCGGTTACAATGAACGCGGCCTCAGGGTGCGCGGTTTCTTGCTCACTTATACTCCCATACAGTTCCTTGAGTGCCCGGTCTGTGTCGGCTTGTGGGGGAATGTACACAGCAGTGATAATGACCGCTGTGAATTCCCTCGGTAGCCAGAATGGTCGACACAGAAGCATAAGAAATTCCAGATCAGGAGAACAGAAAGACTTGATGGAATGTACGTTCCTCTGATCACACCAGGATTTGTTGATCATAAAACATACACCACCTCCTCTAGTTTTACCTGAGAGGTCTTTCGCTCTGTCTGCTCGGTGCATGGAGAACCCCGCGGGTTCAATGGCTGAGTCTGGAATCTCCGCAGACATCCAAGTTTCCGTAAGGCAGATAATGCAGCAGTCCCTCGTCTCTTGTTGGAAAGAGATCCGCGCTTTCAGCTCGCAGAGCTTGTTATCCAGAGACTGAACATTTGCCAGTAGAATAGTGGGTAGCGGGGGTCGATTTGCGCGGCGTTTACTCTGATGAGAACGCCGGCTCTGTTTCCCCTTTTCCTCCTGCATTTCCGCGGCCGTGCTGCCCAGACAAAGGGCTCCGCTTGCGTGTTTGTAAACAGCGGGTCGGCATTGAGGAATGTGAAGTCCGGTTTTCGGTGTGAGATCGCTGAACCAATGTCCAAAAGTGTTTGTCTGTCGTAGACAATAAGGCAGACAACATCCAAGACAAAAAAACATAAGAATTGTAAACAAAACAAACAAAACATTGCTATGTTGTGTCGGAGCTCGCAACGCAGCAGCCATACTCGGCGCCATCTTGATTCCAATCCATCTTGATTCCAATCAAGATGTATGTTTCGGACTGTAGATTCAATAGAACCAGCTTATTTTAGTCATTTGGGCTGAATTCACTAACCACCTGCAATCTAGTTTCAGTAAGTGCAATCAGCTAAAATTACGCTGCACTTGAGTATTAAAATGAAGTCATTGTCTTCCCTTTTTGCGCAAACACGCCTACATTCTGTGTAAATTAGGCTCATTATAGATTATGCTTCATTTACAAAAATTGCCCAGTGCAGTTTACATGACACTATTACCGCCAGATGAAATCAGGCGGTAAAATGTATTTTTCTGAAAAGAGATGTTTGTGTACATTTCTATTGATCATATCTGCAGTTTTTAATCAAATAATGATCAAATGATGGAAAAGCATGTTATAACCTGATATACAGTATATCCAGATGCTGCTGCATGGTGAAGAGAAGATTCAGGTGTCTGGATCAAAGTGATGCTGCACAGTTCCTGCAGAGTATATCAGAACACGGTGATCAGCATGCTTTATAGCACTCAGATTCGAACCGCAAGATCGGAATTTCACATGCAAATGTGTTCACCATATATTTTATGGGCACGTTTGGGTGTTGCCTGATCTGCATAATTCCTTTAAACCAGCGCAGACAGCACATGCAATAACTGCCGCCTATTTGTTCAGACATCGGGCTACACTGGTTGCACTGTGATTTGCACTATAGATTTGATAGAACAGACTCCTTCTGGAATCAGACTACACTGGTCGCACTGTATGTTTTAAGGTGTACTTTAGAATCAAATGAATGGCTCATTAGATTAATTAATTCGGTAATCGTCTACACTGACTACACTTCAATAGTGATGTTGCAGTGCCACTGAGTGGCAGCAGGAAACACTGTCAGAGTATTGCATCTGTTAACGGAACAAAAAGTCACGAAAATAATTTTCTCTCCATATTTAATAAAAATGGAATGTGTTCTTAGTTTCCAACCCTACACATGGAACAAGTTTTTATTAGTGTATTACTGTTTGTATTCGTGTAGGGTATAGTTAAATTGTACTAGTGTTAGCCATATTATTAAGTGAGATGAATTTGTGCCAAAATACTGTAGAGTTTGACAAACAACATTTGATGCCAATGACAAAAGAAATGGTAAGCATTTTCCCCACCATAAACCAAAAAGTTGATAAGCCACCCAATCAGAACAGACCTGAAACCCCTTTTTGGGTTGCGATCTAACAGTTGAGATTCCCTTTGTTACAGATCTCATTTTCCCATTTAAAGAATAAAAATCCATCCAAGCTTATAAAATAAACTTTTGTTGCAGCATAGTGGCAGAATTGTCATTTGCCAACAATGTATAACCTTCATCTCCTCAACAACTTCTCCTTCCCAGTCCCTTCTCTCACAATATGCCGCATTATAAAATCATTAGGAGCCTGTCAGGTTAGGGTAGGTGAAAAGGCAGGACTCAGATGCAGAAATTAGGATGGGCTTTATTAAACTTAAAAATAAACAAAACTACCCTGTAGGGGAAAAATCAACAGTCCAGGGCAGGTAAAGGGAAGACTGGCTGGGCTAGAGACACAGGGCTGGGACAGACAGGAACCAACAAACAGACACCTGTCAGGGAAACATTCACAGAAACATCCACAACAAACAAGCACAAGACAAAAAACACAGTGGGGTTAAATAGGAAAGAAAAGGAGGAGGGCAGGTGAATCAAATGAACTGATAATGAGGTAACAAGGGGGCGGGTCAGGATGAGAGACAGGAGAGCATATGACAAACAACTGAACAAGAACCATGTGCTCACACCAGAGAGGAAAAGCACATGGCAATGAAGCCACCATTGGCCATATGCTCAAGCACAATAACAAGACAATTGGGCTCATGGCAATGAAGCCACCATTAGCCATGTGCTCAAACAAAGGACAAGACCAGACAAGAGCGCATGGCAAGAGAACCGAAACGAACACAAAGCCATGCGCTCACAAAGACAAGACGTGGAGCATAAGTGTCCAGATCCCGACTCAGAAACAAGACCGAACCAGATTGAAGTGTTAGGATCCAGACGCCATGCTCTGAACATGCAACGCAGACTAAATAGAAGATCACACGGCAAAGAAAACGACCAAAAAGCCATGCGCTCACACGGAAGACATTTCCTCTTAAGGCTGGAATGTGACTGACATCTTTGTTTTGATGCATTAACTTTTTTGCATCGCCCTTAGTCATCTGTCGCCTTAGAGGCGATATACTAAATCACAATGACCTCAGGCGAAACATCGAACGGTACGCGTGCTCTGTGGATTATAGTTGTTTGGTACACAAATTGGTTTGTATATAAGTCTGGTTGAATTAAGTCTGTTGACTTGTGGCTCGGTGTGTTTTCAGAAGTAATGCATTCATTATTTTCAGAGACACGGCTCGAGCTTTTTCATCTCTCAAGAGCTCGCCGGGAAAAAGCCCATCACAGACTCCAGCACACAAATGTATTTTCAGGTACAAAATAATTGTGTTCTGAGTCTAAATGACCCATGTATGCATATGCGCATGCGCTCGAACATGTGTGCACAACAAGGAATGGCATAATTAATGCATGTAAATCTGCCAGGTATAAGCTTCAGAATGTAACATAGTAAGGTATGAATATTTATGAACTCCTTTGAGACAGTATTTGAAGTCTCTCATTCTTGCAGGAGTTTTAAAATCCAAAATTCATCTACTTGAACATGGGTGTTTCTTAAATTAGGGGAACTTTTCTATCCCCAAGGATGATTTTAAAGAGGAAATGCTTTAACAAAAAAACAATCAATCCAGTTGGAAAGATAAAAAATTTCCCTTTATAACAAATTTCCAAAAAAGTGTTAAAATCAGGGACGGTCTGCTTAGGACTTTTTTCTAAGAACATAAAATAGCATTTTTATTAATTTAGGATACTTGTGCACAAATTGGATTGTTTTTTTATATATAAAAATTTCTGCCTCCAATACTGATACCATGACGTTAAGCATTTTAGAGAGCAATTCATTTAAAAAAAAATAAAAAAAATATATATTTTGATTGTGATGGAAATGAGAAGTGACAGGGAGTACATCTCTGCCAGGACAGTACATTGTGATGTACATTATTCCTAAGACATTTACTTCATGTAGGTGTCATTACCGGACCTGTTATTATTTAAGACTAGTTAACTTGGTGTGTTAGCAAGTCCATGGCTTACTCAACTTTCTCTCAAAATACTAAAATACCATTGCCATGGCATTACCATTACCATCACACATTATACCAACATCTACTTGAATGTGGATCAAGGACATGGTCAGATCTTTATTCCAGGACATTATATGTTTTAATTAGATGAAACATTGTTTGAATTATTATTATTATTTATTTTTTCATATTTAAAGTAGTCAAAAGTGCCTCTAATTGAGGAATAACTCATATATATAGGCTTTCACACTCTGACAGTTTTAAACAGCTTTGAACATTTTCATCAAAATACTTTTTATATATCGTTTGTGGACAAGAATAATTTTTTTTTTTTTTTTTTTTTTTACAAACTTTCTATATAGAGTATTTTGGACAACATTTACTGTTTATATATAGATTTAAAAATATTAGAAAATGGCCAAAAATATAATAAATAAATATAGAAATAAATTACATATTTTCAAATGTAGATTTATATTAATATATTGGGAACATTTTACAATAAGGTTCCATTTATTAACATTAGTTAACAACATTAGTTAACATGAAATAATAATGAACAATACTTTTACAGCATTTATTAATCTTAGTTCATTAAAACATATAATAATACATAATAATTTATAAGTTGTATTAGTTTTCATAGCTATCACGATGAACTAACATGAACTAACATTGAACTGTTTAGGGATCAATGCTGAACTGAATTGTATTTTTATTAACTAACAAACTAAGATTAAGAAATACATATTGTTAGTAGTTTGTTCATGATACCTAAAGCATTAACTAATGTTTTTGAATGGAACCTTATTGTAAAGTGTTACCAATTTACTTCCTAATATATGTTTTGGTCTTTTTTTATATATTTTTGTTTTTCTTGCCATGTATCTAAAAAAGAAAACCGCTTCCCTGGCAGATGATTACAATGGCATCTCTGGGGCATTTTCATAAAAATCCATTTTGATCTACATTGATATCAGCAGTGAATCTTTAGTCACAATAGACTTATATGTTATAACACCACAGTGGCAAAGCATCTCAGTTGAAAAAACATTGGGGTATAAACATCCTGGTCGTACGTGAGTCACTCCGTATCTCTTTGTGCATGAGTGACAGACTCATGGTGGCGTACTGACTCTCAAATGTTACATGTCTCTTATAAGTATGCCACCAAATAGCTCAAATCTCGTTCCTGAGCCCTGGAGTGAAGCATACGGCCTTCATCGCCTGCATCCTCTTCACACACAACATGAACAAGCTTTTTCACACGCCAGTGCTCACGGTTAAGCCTCATCTCTTATTCATGCAATTGTCATGTTTGCTTACCCTGTTTTTCAGCATTGACGAATCAGACGCAGTCATGAATTGCTTAGCCTTTTGTTCTGTACCACCTCCCTCTGCTTTTTGAATTTCTGACACCTTTACACAAATCCGTCTCAAGTGACAGTTGCAATTGTTTTGCAGTTCATTCAGTATGTTTTAACTCTTCCTCTTTTCCAAAATGCTTAAAGGGGCAGTTCCACCAAAATGAAAATGCTTTCATCATTTACTCACCCTCATGTCATTCCAAACCTGTATGACCTTTTTTATTTATTTATTAATTTTTTTACTTCAATTACTTGAAGTAAAAGAACGTGAATGTAAAGAACGTGAATGGTGACTTTTACGTTTGCTGAAACGCACTCTGACATCCGTTGATCAAACATTCTGTCAGAGCTTTCTCTAGTGAGTAGATGCCCTCACTTTTTTGAAAGCAGCGGAAGCAGGTGATTAATTTTTCAGCTAGATTTCTGTTCAATTCACATTTGGGCCTTGACACTAGCCTGTGCAGATACAGTATATTGTAGCATGCTGTATTTGAAACACCCCTGTAGGAATGGCCTGGGGATAGACATTCATCATAGTAATACACACCAGGAATGCCAGATGAATCTCTGGTGGCAGCCAATTGCCGCCAGAGCATGCGTTTTAAGAGTAAACACCCTGCCATGTTTTTTACACATTTAAAGTCCATTAAACCAAGAAGCAAAATTTTAGGATGTTGAAAAAATTTAAACAATGAAAAGTAATGACGTGAAATGAAGGAATATTTAAGTTTCTATTTCTAGGTGACTATGATGTCAAATGTAAGCAAATTTGTGATATTGACCATGTAAAAGGAATAGTTCACCCAAAAATGAAAATTCTCTCATTTACTCACCCTCATGCCATCCCAGATGTGTATGACTTTCTTTCTTCAGCAGAACACAAACAAATATTTCTCAGAAGAATATCTCCGCTCTGTAGGTCCATACAGTGCAAGTGAATGTTGGCCAAAACTTTGAATCTCCAAAAAGCACATAAAGGCAGCGTAAAAGTAATCCATATGACTCCAGTGGTTTAACCCATGTCTTCAGATGTGATATGATATGTTTTGGGTGAGAATAGACCAAAATGTAACTCCTTTTTTTTACTACAAACCTTGCCGTTGTCTAGGTACGATCATGATTTCAAGCTCGATTTCACTTCCTAGTTCTTGACGCATGCGCAGAGTGCTAGATAGCTCTAGGAAGTGTAATCGAGCTTAAAATCATGATCACCAAGGAGACTGCTGATGTCAAGATTTATAGTGAAAAAATAGTTATATTTTGGTCTGTTCTCACCTTTTGGTCTGAACATGAATCGTCAGGTTTTGCACAAACTTGTAGAGTTTATGCCAGCTCAAGTGCACGCTTTAATTAAAGTGCATGTTGTCCTCAAGTACTAAGAAATTCTAAAATTAATGTACATTTTTGTTATTCTGATAATCAAGGAAGTAAATGAATATTTAAGATTAGGATGATGAAATGTAAAAGTTTATGAATTTGCCCTTGCAAAACTCATATTGACATCACAAAACAATCACAAGAAAATGTCCTGGTCACTTTATTATATAAATAATATTTTTAAAAATAAATAAATAATAATAATAATAAATTAAGCATATACAGTGGTGTGAAAAAGTGTTTGCCCCTTCCTGATTTCTTATTTTTTTGCATGTGTCACACTTAAATGTTTCAGATCATCAAACAAGTTTAAATATTAGTCAAAGATAACACAAGTAAACACAAAATGCAGTTTTTAAATGAAGGTTGTTATTATTAAGGGAAAACAAAATCCAAACCTACATGGCCCTGTGTGAAAAAGCGATTGCCCCCTAAACCTAATAACTGGTTGGGCCACCCTTAGCAGCAACAACTGCAATCAAGCGTTTGCGATAACTTGCAATGAGTCTTTTACAGCGCTCTGGAGGAATTTTGGCCTACTCATCTTTGCAGAATTGTTGTAATTCAGCCACATTGGAGGGTTTTCGAGCATGAACTGCCTTTAAGGTCATGCCACAGCATCTCAATAGGATTCAGGTCAGGACTTTGACTAGGCCACTCCAAAGTCTTCATTTTGTTTTTCTTCAGCCATTCAGAGGTGGACTTGCTGGTGTGTTTTGGATCATTGTCCTGCTGCAGAACCCAAGTTCGCTTCAGCTTGAGGTCACAAACAGATGGCCGGACATTCTGCTTCAGGATTTTTTGGTAGACAGCAGAATTCATGGTTCCATTTATCACAGCAAGTCTTCCAGGTCCTGAAGCAGCAAAACAGCCCCAGACCATCACACTACCACCACCATATTTTACTGTTGGTATGATGTTCTTTTTCTGAAATGCGGTGTTTCTTTTATGCTAGATGTAATGGGACACACACCTTCCAAAAAGTTCAACTTTTGTCTCGTCAGTCCACAGAGTATTCTCCCAAAAGTCTTGGGGATCATCAAGATGTTTTATGGCAAAAATGAGACGAGCCTTAATGTTCTTTTTGCTCAGCAGTGGTTTTCGTCTTGGAACTCTGCCATGCAGGTCATTTTTACCCAGTCTCTTTCTTATGGTGGAGTCATGAACACTGACCTTAACTGAGGCAAGTGAGGCCTGCAGTTCTTTGGATGTTGTTGTGGGGACTTTTGTGACCTCTTGTATGAGTCGTCGCTGCGCTCTTGGGGTAATTTTGGTCGGCCGGCCACTCCTGGGAAGGTTCACCACTGTTCCATGTTTTCGCATTTGTGGATAATGGCTCTCACTGTGGTTCTCTGGAGTCCCAAAGCTTTAGAAATGGCTTTATAACCTTTTCCAGACTGATAGATCTCAATTACTTTCTTTCTCATTTGTTCCTGAATTTCTTTGGATCTCGGCATGATGTCTAGCTTTTGTCTACTTCACTTTGTCAGGCAGGTCCTATTTAAGTGATTTCTTGATTGAGAACAGGTGTGGCAGTAATCAGGCCTGGGTGTGGCTAGAGAAATGGAACTCAGGTGTGATAAACCACAGTTAAGTTATGTTTTAACAGGTGGGGCAAACACTTTTTCACACAGGGCCATGTAGGTTTGGATTTTGTTTTCCCTTAATAATAACAACCTTCATTTAAAAACTGCATTTTGTGTTTACTTGTGTTATCTTTGACTAATATTTAAACTTGTTTGATGATCTGAAACATTTAAGTGTGACAAACATGCAAAAAAATAAGAAATCAGGAAGGGGGCAAACACTTTTTCACACCATTATATTTAGAACCATTAAGATTTTTTGCTTTGACATAATTTTCAGGACACTTTTAGTGCCCAATTCACTTTAACACATCCAGACGTTTTACTTTTACTATTCCTATTTTTTTTTGCAATCATAATTCTCATTACCATCATATTGTGAGAGAAGGGACGGGGAAGGAGAAGATGTTGAGGAGGAACGATGAAGGTTATAAATTACATTGTTGGTAACTTCACAGTCACAGTGTAAAAATATCTTAATGATTTAAAATATGCTCCATTTTATATAGACAAAATATAATTTATTATTTGTTTCTTTTGATTTTGGAGTAAAATAGGACCAAGATATTTTCTTTACATGTTTTGTAAGAATCACCCTAATATGAATATTGTGAGGGTCATGCTGGTTTTATAATATATAATGACAGTTTTTGCATTAATTTAAAATAATGCAAGGACATATTTTGATATTTGTACTCCATCGTGCAGCTATTGTTTTTTAAAGACATTCCAAACCTTGCATTTTCCAGAGCAGTGAGAACAAAATTCAAGGGGGAAAAGAGGTACAGCATGAGAACAGGGAAAGAGAGAGCGAGAGAGAATAAAGAAAACCCACTGAGAATAGAAAGAAGCAAATAACATGTTTCATGAATGATCTTGCCTCTCTGCATTAAAATTACATGAAATAAAAATGAGATGCAGAGCCGTAGTTTTTTTCTTTATTTTCTTCTTCAGGTGAGCAGCCAACTGTAGACACCTACCTGATTTAGCCCTGCGAGACATCCGTTCTCACTACAGGGCTTTTGTAAGCAAAGATACTCCATTATGCATTTGTGGGGGAGGAGAAAAAGGGCACAGTGCCATTGTGTGTATGTAGGACACATGGTTGTCAAGTGGGCGTGTCTTTGCACTGCAGCATGCTTATGATAAACGGAAGGGGTGTGTGTGTGTTTACAGACAGACGCATGTCCCACGTTCCCCTCCAAGAGTCATTGCGGTGCGCCATCTGATAGCCAGTCCCAATAGCAAGCAAAAGATGTACACATTGAATCAGGGACAACACAGAAGACAGGCTTGCATTAACCTTGCCTGAAAATGACTGCACACCCCCATGCTTTATTAATAGTATCTGGAGGTCGCTTGCATCGCACATGTACTCGTTTAATCGAGCCTGGGGAAAAATAACACTTGGACATCTTTGCAAACACAACATGTGGCCTTGTCACACGGGACTCTATTTAGCGTGGGCTTGTTGCTCTCGAAGCGACAGAGTTGCTTTTAATTGGGATGTAAAATGCTGAACAGTGTTTCTTGATTCATGTTTTGTTATCTTAGCTTTGATGTAAATTTTTCACTTGTTTGTTCTTATTTTAATTCAATCAATAAAAAATTAAAACGATCAATCAATCAAATGGTCAGTAAATCAGTCAAACACGTCTGGGTCATATTTTACCTCAAAATCAACAGAAAAAAAATATATATATATTATATTTTTTCCATAAAGATAACAAGGCCTACTTTAGGAGTATTAAAGGGATAGTTCTCCCAAAAATGAAAATTCTCTCATCATTTACTCACCCTCATGCCATCCTTGATGTGTATGGCTTGTTTTTCTTCTGCAGAACACAAGCAAATATTTTTAGAAGAATATCTCAGCTCTATAGGTCCATTCAGTGCAAGTGAATGGTGACCAGAACTAAGAAATTCCAAAAAGCACATAAAGGCAGTGTAAAAGTAATTCATATGACTCCAGTGGTTAAATCCATATCTTCTGAAGTGAAACTAAAGCTGTGGGTGAGAAACAGATCAATATTTAAGTCGTTTGTTACTATCAGTCTCCACCTTTGACCAGCCCCAACCAGTAGGTGGCTAAATCTGAAAGTGAAAGTCACTTCTACACCAGAATGTGGAAGTGAAAGTGAAAGTGTAGATTTCCTGTAAAAAAAGAAAAAAGAAAAAAGAAAAAAAAAAGAAAAGGACTTAAATATTGAATATTAGATATGTTTCTTACCCACACCTATTATTTCGCTTCAGAAGATATGGTTTTAACCACTGGAGTCTTATTGATTACTTTTATAATTCCTTTATGTCCCTCTTGGATTTTCTGAGTTCTGGTCACCATTCACTTGCATTGTGAGGACCAAGAGAGCTGAATTTTTTTTTTTTTTTTTTTTTTTAAATCTTCATTTGTGTTCTGCAGAAGAAAGAAAGTCATACACATCTGGGATGGCATGAGGGTGAGTAAATGAAGAGAGAATTTTCATTTTTCAACTATCCCTTTAAGATTGTTTGCATTGCAACATTATTTTCATGATAGGAATCACATTCACTGTCATTTTCAATTGCCCACCATAATGCACTAAAAACAATGATATATTATTTAAATTTTGACATGCATTTGTACAATTGCAAGTTTTTTAGTAGTATTTGTTGTACTGAATATAATTTACGCTGATTTTATTGCAAAATTATTTTTGTGTCAAAAATCATTGCAGGATGAATTTCATAACTGCATTACATTAATAAGAATTAGATTTTTTTTTATAGTAATGAGAATTTGAGCCTGATCTCATGAAAATGACATGACCATGGTGACATGTTTGCAAAATAATTTTACGTTGGTCATTACTTGTAACGCGACAGTTCCAAAGTGTAATGTCCCCTGTGAGGCGCTAAATGCGAGGAAAATGTTGTCCCTTAAAGCTCTATTAAGTTTAAAATCAGCAAAACCTACCTCCCTACCCTAAAACTTAATCCAAAAATGTAATAAAAAGCACATAACATGAAAAACAGTTATGGGTGTCACATTTGTGAATGGTTCACAAGTAATTCAGCTTGTAAATGTAGTTGGTTATATAATGAAAACGTTAAAAAAGTATCACCTTAAAAGTCACACGCTGTAGTAAAAGTGTTTAGATGTCATAGCATTGAGTGAGGAACAGGGTGAAGAGTATGTTTTCCTGAACTGATAATCTGCCCTTTTACTTATAATTTGTGTGAAACAGAATAAAAGTCTGTTGTTGTTGTAGCGCCTCTAGTGTTCATTTCTTTTTCATTCGGTTTTCAAAATTCAATAATGTACGTATATAAATGTGATTCAATGAGACCGGGTTGCATATTTTTAGAGAAAATGTGCTCAATTGTGATGAAAATAGTCACAATTTTTAAAAATTGTAATTGTCCTAAAACAGGCTTTATTTTGTATATGCATATATAATTTATTACTATTTCTTTTTTATATTGGGGTGAAATATGATGACATTTTTATTTTATTTTTTTGGTGAGATTCACCCATTAAGTTTGCAAAGACAAGTTTATGCTCTAGGAAATGTTGTTTTTTTTTTTTTTTAGTTTTTTTTTAGTTTTAGGTTCACGTCTGGTTCACTGTTCCTTCTTTGACACTGCAAATCACAGTAATATGTTTCCTTCCAGACAGGAAGTGAGAGAACAGCTTATAGATACGCATGACAGAACAGTGAAGAGAAGAACAGTGGAGTTATAGAGTGAAAGGAAATCCCTCCACTTATTAATGTACAGCACCCACTCGGATAACACTGAATAATACATCACAGCAAGTTCTTTTACCTGAGAGAACCAAGAAGGGGTTTCTGTTCTTTTTTTCTTTTTCTTAGTGTGTGCTTTCTTTTGTTTTGCTATGTCTAATTTTCATCATCATTTTGGTGTAAAATAATCCAAATGCATTGGAAAATATAGCTTGCTACTGTATATGATGAAATTGTGTGTATTTGTTTACAGATGCATAACGTTACAAATGATGCATTCCAAAAAAAAAATAATAATAATAATAATAATAATAATAATACAAATGTGGTTTGGATCTATGTTGTCATCATTGGATTTGTTTTTATTTATTTATTTATTTGTTTATTTATTTACTTATTTGCTGTTCAGACTAATAAAATAAAATAAAATAATAAAATTAAATAGTGGGATATACCAAAAAATGTAATTGTTTGTGCCTGTCTAAAGAAAGGCTTTGTTTTTCCTTTTGTTACCTTATTTTTGTCAAACCTCAGAGAGTGTGTAATGTTTTAAAAGGGGTCATTTACAAAAACATTTGTAACTGCATTAAGTCATCAGGTGGGAGGACATGACATTGTGGCTGATTGGAAATGACCAGGTGCTCTTTCAGATTCATTTACCATGGCTTTCGAACCAAGAGAGGGAGTAAATTGCTGCGGGGAAAGTCCGGCCTAATCCTGTTACCATACAACGATTTATATGCATTTGAGGCCGATTCAGCTTTAGTCTGAACTGGTACGTAATTTACGATGGTACCGAGTAAACATCTGTTGGAGAACGGAGGGGGAAAAAACGGCCTAATTAGGATAGTCGGTGTCCTGTATTCCCAGATGCTCGCTTCGTTTAGACAGACAAATTCTAGTGCGGGTAACCTCTTCCAAAGAGTGCCCTCTCACAATGCAACCTATGAGGTGAATCCAACACAACAGTTGGCGTAATAAGACAATTAGCCTGCGCAATTTATGTCTTTACTGCACTGCAAACTGAAGGTGCTTCTAGCATACCCGTCACCTGCTAATTGTGAACCTATCACAGAAAATAGAGAGCAGGAAAAGGAAAAAGAAAACTCTCTCCATCATTGTCTTGGCTTCTCTCATGGTGTCATGATTAAATAAATGCTATTTAATTAGTTTGGAAGTAATGCATGTGTCCACCATCCTTTTTGTCTTAATCTCCAGTGCCTGTGTGGAAAAACACTCTGCAGCAAAGACTTGTAAAATCTAGTATGCTTAGGGTTGAGGCAGAATATTTACCATCATCATTGGACGCCTGCCACAATGTGCAATTGCCTCCGCAGCCCTAAATCAAATTGTCCCTAATATGTTTCTGCTGATTAGGTCCTCTGGTTAGAAGGAGAATGGAGCGTTTGCAAGCTAATACAAAAGTCTTTCCTCGAGTGTTGTCCATTCATCAATATTTGCTTTTGTTTTTGGGGGGTTTTTTTTCCTCCCAGAATCAGTCATCCTTTGTGAAAAATGGTAGAATGGCTTTTTGCTTTGGGCAGTAAGTATTGATGTTGGATGGTGGCTTATCCAAAACTCCTGTTTTTTGGAGTAAATACCAGATGCTGCCGTGGTTGGCCATATGGAGCTTCGCTCCCTCACAGCAGACTGGATTCTGGGACTGAAAACAGGTGGAAGGTACAGAGATCAAAGACACACTCAGATTGCCGTACATCAAGGTGTGTTACGCTTCTATAGCCGGAGTTAAATTGTCTAAATTGGACGTTTCTATCCATATTGCATTTGGGCTATCAATGGTTTACACGTATACAGTGTTGGTGTGATGCATTATTGTGTTACTCCTAAATAAGTGACTTGTTATGTTACATTGGGCTTGATTCATGAAACACGAGCTGAATGAATTTGTGCAAATCATTCGTAAAACCATTCTTAACATAAATTGTCTTTATTACGTTGTCAATTCACGTAAGAATGGTTTCATAAATGATTTGCGTAATTCATTTTACTAGGCCTATAATTAGTATGTTGGTTACTTTTGCGTTACTTTCTCTGCATTAATACATTGGCCAAAGTTGTATCTCTCCTAGAACAGTATCTCTACGATCTTTATATATATATTTTAGAAATTTCGAAATTTGTATTTTACGCTGTATTTTCCCTTTGTTGAACTTCTTTGAAACGAGTTTCACACAACTAATTTAATAATAATTTCTGTAAATCTTTCGTAAAACCATTCTTATATAAATTGCTGTTGTCATTTATTTGTTAATTTATGTAAGAATGGTTTTACAAATGATTTGAATAGAAAATCGTACTGTTTGTGTTTTTATGAATGAGGCCTACTGTTAGTACGTTACTTGTTCTGCAATACCTTTAGTTGTCCAAGGTTCTATTTCTTTTAGAACGGTATCACTACATCTTGGCTAAGTGGTATTTTCGACTATAGACACTGTTTGTCTCCCTGGCATAGTTTGCATTCAATAACTATGCCACTATATTGACTTTGCACCGCTTGCATTGTAGACAGCTTCATTGATTATAGTAGGAACTATCCAGTTTTTATGTATTGCATCATGCCAACCACTTGCTTTGTAGACACTTTGCTTATGTTAGTATGTTATAGGGAAAGAGAGGTTTTCAGTTGCATTTCTCAATAAATTGATTAAATAAATAAAAAAGTAATCTGTGTTTCTTGTTTGAAAAATATCACTTGTTACTTCAAAAACACATCCTGGTGGCATAGCCTGCATTATTTGTAATGTGTTTGTAACCGGTCCTACTCGACCCGACCCGAGCAGGATTCGAAACGGCGATCCCCGGCATGGGAGTTGGATGTGCTAGCAAGGAGGCTATAAAAGCCATGGCTATAGCCTTGGTCGCTAGCGTGTCTCTTAAGGCCAGTAGAGTGAGGTTTTACACACTGCACAGTTATCACATACCAGCTGGCTACCGTTACGTTATCTCGTACACTTTTGTAAAGATACATTGTATGTGACAGTGCTCTAAAAAGCTATCACATTGGACAAAGCTTTTCTTTTTATGCTATTTATTGTGCATTGTGACCCACTATGTTCCGTTGTATTGATCACATTTCTTCATAACATCCAGCGATTGTCTGTACATCAAAGTCAGACAGGAGATGATCATCTCCAGATTATTACCTGCCGTCTCTATCATTGTGGCAGTATTTATGAAAGCATTTGAGGTTACACTCTTCACTCAAGGGCAGAGCCATAGTAAAGATCAGCAGGGACTTGAACCAGCAACAGACTGGTTGATGCTCCATTACCCTGCCCAGTGGACCACACATGACTTCATTCATCACTGTTTGAGGGGCAAATCCACCTGATCTCTAGTATTTAGGAGTTCATCTGATACCCGCAGCTCCTGATGGGAGCTCACGTAAAGCTATTGAAGTAAAATAATGCAAATGAACAATCTCTGGTGTGTATAGTATAA